>NW_017193018.1:0-21151 GCF_001704415.2 Capra hircus
GACTCCAGTTCAACCCACATCAGCAGACCCTTTCATGCACGCATCCTTTTTCCTATATTTCCTTTTGGGCAAAGACAATGTGACAGTGTGGAACACATGAAGGAGATGGAGGCAAGGAAAAGAAGGGCGATCTAGTGAAACAGTCTTGGCTTTTGGCATGGAACAGATTTGTTATCCATCAATTGTGGCTCAAGTCTGCTATGGTAGCAAGTTCTAGGTCAGAGAGAATAGCACCTTCCTGTCATCTCGAAAGAGAGAAAAGATTGTTGCAAGGGCTTGCAGCACTATTGAGCAGGTTGCCATTCTAGATAGAGAAGGATATGGAAACGTGGAATCAGTAGTCAAAGACCTGGGTCCAAGCCCATTTTGCCCCCTTACTAATGACTTGAACAAGTAACCTCACTTCCTGAGTTTTAGTTCTCTGCCCTGGTAAGACCATGTTCACGTTGGTAGATAAGCTTAGATCACTTTACCCATGTAGCACTGATAGCAGAAGGTAGCCTCTGAGACCTCACTGCCTGCTGGAAGGAAGATGTGCAGACTCGCCTAAATAATAGACTCAGTCTAGCTGGTTCTGGAAACCACACTGGTGTCAGAGAAGCCTGTGTAACCATTTCCAATAATACTAAAGTGGTCCAAATGATATTTGGGGCTTCAGGAGTACACATTCTCAGCTGTGGTCTTAGGTCATGGGACATCCTTTGTATGGTGTTCCTACCATCAATCTCTGGCTCATCATAGATCAGTGCATGTTTGAAGGCATATCACAGTTTTGTAAATATTTTTGCCAACATAACAATAGTAGTTTGTATGCTCTGTCTTGGCTATCATAAGATTTGCTGTTCAGGAATATGGAGTTACTTTCCTGGGTTGGGAAGATCCCCTCTAGAAGGGAATGGCAATCCACTCCAGTATTCTTGCCTGGAAAATCCCACAGACAGAGGAGCCTGGTGGCGACAGTCCATGGGTCACAAGAGTCAGACACAACTTAGCAACTAACCACCACCCCAAGGAAAGAGTAGGGAAACTAGCTTGGGTCCTGCCAAATCAAGAGCCATTCTGAACTCTGATAGTATCCTAAATACTGGCTGACATTTCCTGAGCTCAGCCCAGAGACCCTACACTTTGCGGATTTGTTGGATTTTCTGGGTGTAGTCACAGGTACTTTAGCAGACAATAGTATTTACGCTGACTACAGAACTAGACGTCGAAGCATACTACATGTATATGCTACCTTCCTTATCACCTCTTACTGTAATGGTCTCAGTGAAAATGGGAAGGGGCAGGTGAAACACTTAGTATTCAAATCAGGTTATGGGACAAAATTGACAGTGTCATGTGAATTTAAGTTATCTGGTCTTCATGGATTAAATATTCAGTGACCTTTATGGCCAAATATGTTGCTAAAGTTTCTTCCAAAATAATATGTTCTTATGCATTGTTCTGGAGAAGGAAATGACAACCGACTCCAGGATTCTTGCCTGGAGAATTCTGTGGACAGAGGAGCCTGGTGGGCGACAGTTCATGGGTCGGAAACAGCCGGAAACGACTGAAGCGGCTGAGCACACGCGCATGCATTGCTCGTCTGCAGCTCCAAAGCCAAAGCCATATTTCTCTGTTACTTGGTGGTCCCTGTCATCATCTTCAGTCAACAGATCATCATTCCAGACCGAATTCTGGAATCTGAGTCAAGAAATCATCATTCTTTCAATGATGATTTTTCTATTCATGGTAACATTTTTTTTCCTGGTAACATCTTTAAAGAACACATACTATCTTAAGTCCTATTGAAAATGGTTCCCATTGTACAAGTAACCATACAATAAATCATAACTCTTAACTAGCTTTTCTCTAGTAACCAATACTGGCCAGAACTTCAGAGGTTTTTTAATGAGCTTGGTAATAATTGCGTACTATGTAGTACATAGTATTAGGATTATTTTTAATAGCAGTTCAGATAAATCAGTGCAATGTGACTTTAGGCAAGTCACTTAATATTCTTTATATTTCAATTCTCATTTTAGAAAGAATTTGGATAACCTTTTTTTTCTGCCACATATACTTTTGAGCTTCCTCACCAAGAAATATTATTCCTTTGCTGGGAGAAATATCAATAACCTCAGATATGCAGATGACACCAACCTTATGGCAGAAAGTGAACAAGAACTAAAGAGCCTCTTGATGAAAGTGAAAGAAGAGAGTTAAAAGTTGGATTAAAACTCAACATTCAGAAAACTAAGATCATGGCATCTGGTCCCATCACTTCATGGCAAATAAATGGGGAAACAGTGACTTTCTGTTTTGGGGGCTCCCAAATCACTGCAGATGGTGACTGCAGCCATGAAATTAAAAGACGCTTACTCCTTGGAAGGAAAGTTATGACCAACCTAGACAGTATATTAAAAAGCAGAGACATTACTTGGCCAACAAAGGTCCATCTAGTCAAGGCTATGGTTTTTCCAGTAGTCATGTGAGAGCTGGCCCATAAAGAAAGCTGAGCACTGACGAACTGATACTTTGCTGAAGAATTGATACTTTTGAAACCGTGGTGTTGGAGAAGACTCTTAAGAGTCCCTTGGACTGCAAGGAGATCCAACTAGTCCATCATAAAGGAATCAGTCCTGAATATTCATTGGAAGGACTGATGTTGAAGCTGAAACTCCAACACTTTGGCCACCCGATGTGAAGAGGTGACTCATTCGAAAATACTCTAATGCTGGGAAAGATTGAAGGTGGGAGGAGAAGTGGATGACAGAGGATGAGATGGTTGGATGGCATCACCAACTCGATGGACTTGAGTTTGAGTAAATTCTGGGAGTTGGTGATGGACGGGGGGCCTGGCGTGCTGCAGTCTGTGGGGTCCCAAACAGTTGGACACGACTGAGCTACTGAACTGAACTGAACTGAACTGTAATGAGAGGTGGGGGCCCCAGCATCGAGAAGCAATCTGCTCACTCCTTCCTTCACTTCACTAGTCATAAGTACTTAGTGGAACACTTAGACATTGTGGCCGTTGTCACCTTTGGGAAAACCACCAGCCTAGCCAATCCCAGGAGAGTTATAGTGATACACATATATCAGGAGAACTTCCCATATTTTGGACTCACAAACCATGAGTCCAAGGATGGTTAGAAGATGACTCTGTGTCTTTTTTTTCTCACATCTCTCTTCCTGACTCAAGCTGCTGTGGCCTCTAGACATTCTTGTGCCTGCGTGGTATATATCCTCTTCACCGCTGATCCTGGCTTATATTTCCCCATGTACATCTGAGAAAACATAGCCACAGGTTCCTGGTATGGGCCAACCCAGGTCGATCCAGCAACTGTTGCATAGAGACTGCCCTTGCATCCTCTCCATTGAATATACTGATTTTCCCAAGTTAGATAAAAGTAACGTCAGGTTTACTACTTGTATTTAAGGAGCTATATATGAAATATTAGTGGATTCCCTGGTGACTCAGACGGTAAAGTGTCTACCCGCAATGCGGGAGTCCCTGGTTCGATCCTTGCGTCAGGAAGATCCCCTGAAGAAGGAAATGGCAACCCACTCCATTACTCTTGCCTAGAAAGTTCCATGGATGGAGGAGCCTGGTGGGTACAGTCCATGGGGTCGCAAAGAGTCAGACACTCTGACAAGTAGGAAAGAGATCCTGTGGAATTGTAATAAAATTCATTAGTTACACATAACTGTAGTTACACATACAGTTTAATTCTCATAGAAACTTAAAAACTACAGAGGATGAAATAGGGAAATAGGCATGCCCAAACTGACTTCAGGTTGCATAAAACCCAGTATGTTGCCATGGGGGGAATTTTGTCAGCATTATAATGGGATATATCAGCAATAATAAAGTTGGGAAAAATAGACCTTTGCTAAATTGACTAGTCGTAAGCTTAAGCTGAAGAAAAGTGAAAGTGTTAGTCACTCAGTCATATCCAACTCTTTGAGACCCCATGGACTGTAACCCTCCAGGCTCCTCTGTCCATGGAATTCTTCAGGCAAGAATACTGGAGTGGGTTGCCTTTCCCTTCTCCAGGGGATCTTCCCAACCCAGGGATCAAACCTGAGTCTCCTGCATTGCAGGCAGATTCTTTACCATCTGAGCCACCAGGGAAGCGAGTTTAGGCTCAGTAAAATATTCTCAAATTGTCTTTACACTTCAAGGCGTGTGAAAGATTGGTAAAGTCTAAAAGAAGAATATGTAAAATTTTACATTTTTTCTTTGAGGAAAAGCACCAAGGACAGTTCAAATAGAAACAGATTGATATATGACCTCAATAGAGTCCTGCATAAATGAATGTTATTGGGAAATATTGCCACCTTGATGTTTTCCCCTGAACAAGGAGAAATTCTCAGATTTGAGAAACAGTGCTTGCAGGATCAGAGCAAGGAAGCCTGAAATTGCAAGGGGCTGTTGGGAAAGATGGTCTCCTTCATCAGAGACCTTCAGAGAGGAGCTAACTAGCCTTTACTCTGACTGTGGCTAGCACTCTAATGTGATGTGGGTGTCTGATAAAGTTTCCTGGCTTACAAGGTGTGTCCAGGGACTGCATTTAAACCAGAGGATGGGGGAGGGAAAGATGGCAGAGAAATAGGACGGGAAGACCACTTTCTCCCTCATGAATTCCTCAAAAGAACATTTCAACGCCGAGCAAACTTCACAAAACAACTTCTGTAGGCTGGCAGAGGACATCAGGCAACCAGAAAAGCAGATCATTGTCTTCAAAACCAGATTTTTAATCTTTGCTCTTAGGTTTTTGTGGTCAATTTTGTACATTTAAAAACCCAAACTTCACTATCCCAGTTTACCTGAGAGCGAGATTACTGGCTTGACCACTCTCTCCTCCTCTGGACTCTCCTTTTTCTCCACCAGGTGGCCTCTGTCTCTTTTCTCCCCCATCTCTCCTCTATCCAACTCTGTGAATCTCTGTGTGTTCCAGACGGTGGAGAACACCTAAGGAACAGGTTACTGGCAGGATTTGTCTCGCTCCTACTCATTCCTCTCTCTGATCCTCCTGGTCACCTCTGTCTACTTCCTCCCTCTCCTCTTCCCCGTATAACTCTGTAAATACCTCTGAGCGGTCCAGGCTATAGAGCGCACATAAGGAAGTGACTACTGGCTAGCTTGCTCTCTTCTCTTTTGATCTCACCGCATCTCATTCCAGTTACCTCTAACTACCCCCTCCATCCTCTCTTCTCCTTATAACTCAGTGAACCTCTCTGAGTGTCCCTCAATGTGGAGAAACTTTTCATCTTTAACCTAGATGTTTTATCATCGGTGCTGTATAGATGGAGAAGTCTAGAGGCTACTGTAAAAATAAAACTGAAAACCAGAAGCAGGAAGCTTAAATCCAAAGCCTGAAAACATTAGAGAACTCTTGAATTCAGGGAACATTAAGCAATAGGAGCCCATCTAATGCCTTCATACCTACACCGAAACCAAGTTCCACCCAAGGGCCAACAAATTCCAAAACAAGACATACCACGCAAATTCTCCAGCAACACAGGAACACTCCCCTGAGCTTCAATATACAGGCAGCTCAAAATTATCCCAAAACCTTTGATGTCTCGTAACCCATTACGGGTCACTCCATTGCACTCCAGAGAGAAGAAACCCAGCTCCACCCACCAAAACTCCAACACAAGCCTCCCTAACCAGGAAACCTTGACAAGCCACTGATAGAACCCCACCCAAAGTGAGGAAGCTCCATAATAAAGAGAACTCCACAAATTCCCAGAATATAAAAAGGCCACCCCAAACGCAGCAATATAACCAAGATGAAGAGACAGAGGAATACACAGCAGGTAAAGGAACAGGAGAGTTGCCCACCAAACCAAACAAAAGTGGAAGAAGTAGGGAATCTACCGGAGAAGGAATTCCGAATATTGATAGTGAAAATGATCCAAAATCTTGAAATCAAAATGGAATCACAGATAAATAGCCTAGAGACAAGGATTGAGAAGATGCAAGAAAGGTTTAACAAGGACCTAGAAGAAATAAAAAAGAGTCAAAATATAATGAATAATGCAATAAATGAGATCAGAAACACTCTGGAGGCAACAATTAGTAGAATAACGGAGGCAGAAGATAGGATTAGTGAAATAGATAGAATGGTAGAAATAAATGAATCAGAGAGGAAACAAGAACAACGAATTAAAAGAAATGAGGACAATCTCAGAGACCTCCAGGACAATATGAAACGCTCCAACATTCGAATTATAGGAGTCCCAGAAGAAGAAGACAGAAAGAAAGATCATGAGAAAATCCTTGAGGAGATAATAGTTGAAAACTTCCCTAAAATGGGGAAGGAAATAATCACCCAAGTCCAAGAAACACAGAGAGTTCCAAATAGGATAAACCCAAGGCGAAACACCCCAAGACACATATTAATCAAATTAACAAAGATCAAATACAAAGAACAAATATTAAAAGCAGCAAGGGAAAAACAACAAATAACACACAAGGGGATTCCCATTAGGATAACAGCTGATCTTTCAATAGAAACTCTTCAGGCCAGGAGGGAATGGCAAGACATACTTAAAGTGATGAAAGACAATAACCTACAGCCCAGAATACTGTACCCAGCAAGGATCTCATTCAAATATGAAGGAGAAATCAAAAGCTTTACAGACAAGCAAAAGCTGAGAGAATTCAGCACCACCAAACCAGCTCTCCAACAAATTCTAAAGGATATTCTCTAGACAGGAAACACGAAAAGGGTGTATAAACTCGAACCCAAAACAATAAAGTAAATGGTAACGGGATCACACTTATCAATAATTACCTTAAACGTAAATGGGTTGAACGCCCCAACCAAAAGACAAAGACTGGCCGAATGGATACAAAAACAAGACCCCTCTATATGCTGCTTACAAGAGACCCACCTCAAAACAAGGGACACATACAGACTGAAAGTGAAGGGCTGGAAAAAGATATACCACGCAAATAGAGACCAAAAGAAAGCAGGAGTGGCAATACTCATATCCGATAAAATAGACTTTAAAACAAAGGCTGTGAAAAGAGACAAAGAAGGCCACTACATAATGATCAAAGGAACAATCCAAGAAGAAGATATAACAATTATAAATATATATGCCCCCAATATAGGAGCCCCGCAATATGTAAGACAAATGCTAACAAGTATGAAAGGGGAAATCAACAATAACACAATAATAGTGGGAGACTTTAATACCCCACTCACACCTATGGACAGATCAACTAAACAGAAAATTAACAAAGAAACGCAAACTTTAAATGATACATTAGATCAGTTAGACCTAATTGATATCTATAGGACATTTCACCCCAAAACAATGAATTTCACTTTTTTTTCAAGTGCTCATGGAACCTTCTCCAGGATAGATCACATCCTGGGCCATAAATCTAAACTTGATAAATTCAAAAAAATCGAAATCATTCCAAGCATCTTTTCTGACCATAATGCATTAAGATTAGATCTCAATTACAGGAGAAAAACTATTAAAAATTCCAACATATGGAGGTTGAACAACACACTTCTGAATAACCAACAAATCACAGAAGAAATCAAAAAAGAAATCAAAATATGCATAGAAACTAATGAAAATGAAAACACAACAACCCAAAACCTGTGGGACACTATAAAAGCAGTGCTAAGAGGAAAGTTCATAGCAATACAGGCATACCTCAAGAAACAAGAAAAAAGTCAAATAAATAACCTAACTCTGCAACTAAAGCAACTAGAAAAGGAACAGTTGGAGAACCCCAGAGTTAGTAGAAGGAAAGAAATCTTAAAAATTAGGGCAGAAATAAATGCAAAAGAAACAAAAGAGACCATAGCAAAAATCAACAAAGCCAAAAGCTGGTTCTTTGAAAGGATAAATAAAATTGACAAACCATTAGCCAGACTCATCAAGAAGCAAAGAGAGAAAAATCAAATCAATAAAATTAGAAATGAAAATGGAGAGATCACAACAGACAACACAGAAATACAAAGGATCATAAGAGACTACTATCAGCAGTTGTATGCCAATAAAATGGACAACGTGGAAGAAATGGACAAATTCTTAGAAAAGTACAATTTTCCAAAACTGAACCAGGAAGAAATAGAAAATCTTAACAGACCCATCACAAGCACAGAAATTGAAATGGTAATCAGAAATCTTCCAGCAAACAAAAGCCCAGGTCCAGACGGCTTCACAGCTGAATTCTACCAAAAATTTCGAGAAGAGCTAACACCTATCCTCCTCAAACTCTTCCAGAAAATTGCAGAGGAAGGTAAACTTCCAAACTCATTCTATGAGGCCACCATCACCCTAATACCAAAACCTGACAAAGATGTCACAAAAAAGGAAAACTACAGGCCAATATCACTGATGAACATAGATGCAAAAATTCTCAACAAAATTCTAGCAATCAGAATCCAACAACACATTAAAAAGATCATACACCATGACCAAGTGGGCTTTATCCCAGGGATGCAAGGATTCTTCAATATCCGCAAATCAATCAATGTAATTCACCACATTAACAAATTGAAAAATAAAAACCATATGATTATCTCAATAGATGCAGAGAAGGCCTTTGACAAAATTCAACATCCGTTTATGATAAAAACTCTCCAGAAAGCAGGAATAGAAGGAAAATACCTCAACATAATAAAAGCTATATATGACAAACCCACAGCAAACATTATCCTCAATGGTGAAAAATTGAAAGCATTTCCCCTAAAGTCAGGAACAAGACAAGGGTGTCCACTTTCACCGCTACTATTCAACATAGTTCTGGAAGTTTTGGCCACAGCAATCAGAGCAGAAAAAGAAATAAAAGGAATCCAAATTGGAAAAGAAGAAGTAAAACTCTCACTGTTTGCAGATGACATGATCCTCTACATGGAAAACCCTAAAGACTCCACCAGAAAATTACTAGAGCTAATCAATGAATATAGTAAAGTTGCAGGATATAAAATCAACACACAGAAATCCCTTGCATTCCTATACACGAATAATGAGAAAGTAGAAAAAGAAATTAAGGAAACAATTCCATTCACCATTGCAACGAAAAGAATAAAATACTTAGGAATATATCTACCTAAAGAAACTAAAGACCTATATATAGAAAACTATAAAACACTGATGAAAGAAATCAAAGAGGACACTAATAGATGGAGAAATATACCATGTTCATGGATCGGAAGAATCAATATAGTGAAAATGAGTATACTACCCAAAGCAATTTACAAATTCAATGCAATCCCTATCAAGCTACCAGCCACATTTTTCACAGAACTAGAACAAATAATTTCAAGATTTGTATGGAAATACAAAAAACCTCGAATAGCCAAAGCAATCTTGAGAAAGAAGAATGGAACTGGAGGAATCAACTTGCCTGACTTCAGGCTCTACTACAAAGCCACAGTCATCAAGACAGTATGGTACTGGCACAAAGACAGACATATAGATCAATGGAACAAAATAGAAAGCCCAGAGATAAATCCACACACCTATGGACACCTTATCTTTGACAAAGGAGGCAAGAATATACAATGGAGTAAAGACAATCTCTTTAACAAGTGGTGCTGGGAAAACTGGTCAACCACTTGTAAAAGAATGAAACTAGATCACTTTCTATCACCGTACACAAAAATAAACTCAAAATGGATTAAAGATCTAAATGTAAGATCAGAAACTATAAAACTCCTAGAGGAGAACATAGGCAAAACACTCTCAGACATAAATCACAGCAGGATCCTCTATGATCCACCTCCCAGAATTCTGGAAATAAAAGCAAAAATAAACAAATGGGATCTAATTAAAATTAAAAGCTTCTGTACAACAAAGGAAAATATAAGCAAGGTGAAAAGACAGCCTTCTGAATGGGAGAAAATAATAGCAACTGAAACAACTGACAAACAACTAATCTCAAAAATATACAAGCAACTTCTGCAGCTCAATTCCAGAAAAATAAACGACCCAATCAAAAAATGGGCCAAAGAACTAAGTAGACATTTCTCCAAAGAAGACATACGGATGGCTAACAAACACATGAAAAGATGCTCAACATCACTCATTATTAGAGAAATGCAAATCAAAACCACAATGAGGTACCACTTCACACCAGTCAGAATGGCTGCGATCCAAAAATCTGCAAGCAATAAATGCTGGAGAGGGTGTGGAGAAAAGGGAACCCTCCTACACTGTTGGTGGGAATGCAAACTAGTACAGCCACTATGGAGAACAGTGTGGAGATTCCTTAAAAAATTGCAAATAGAACTACCTTATGACCCAGCAATCCCACTTCTGGGCATACACACCGAGGAAACCTGAATTGAAAGAGACACATGTACCCCAATGTTCATCGCAGCACTGTTTACAATAGCCAGGACATGGAAACAACCTAGATGTCCATCAGCAGATGAATGGATAAGAAAGCTGTGGTACATATACACAATGGAGTATTACTCAGCCGTTAAAAAGAATTCATTTGAATCAGTTCTGATGAGATGGGTGAAACTGGAGCCAATTATACAGAGTGAAGTAAGCCAGAAAGAAAAACACCAATACAGTATACTAACACATATATATGGAATTTAGGAAGATGGCAATGACGACCCTGTATGCAAGACAGGAAAAAAGACACAGATGTGTATACCAGACTTTTGGACTCAGAGGGAGAGGGAGAGGGTGGGATGATTTGGGAGAATGGGAATTATGACATGTATACTGTCATGTAAGAATTGAATCGCCAGTCCATGTCTGACGTAGGGTGCAGCTTGCTTGGGGCTGGTGCATGGGGATGACCCAGAGAGATGTTGTGGGGAGGGAGGTGGGAGGGGGGTTCATGTTTGGGAACGCATGTAAGAATTAAAGATTTTAAAATTTAAAAAAAAAATAAAAAATTAAAAAAAAAAATAAATAAACCAGAGGATAGGAATCACAGCGTTCTTGTCTCCAGCATAATTCAAAACACCTTTGTTTTCCTGAGAGTCACTCACTGTTGCTTGTTTCTCTTCTCACACACTTCCAGGTCCTTCATTTCCTCCTCATGACTGTTATCTCTTCTTGTCCTCCCACCCACAGATGGTTCCAGGCCCAGGTGACCAAGAAAGCAGTTATCTGAATCATTCCCTAGGGCTGACTCTTCCTTTAGGAGCTGCCTTTGTGCTGCCATGTTTGGATAGGACCTCTTTGTCACCTGACCTCTTTATATATATTTTTTAATTTTAGCAGCTTTTTTTTAAACAATATTGTGTTTCAGCTATACAGCAAAGTTATTCCGTAATATATGTGTATATTTTTTAAGATTCTTTTCCATTATAGATTATTACAAAATATTGAATATAGTTCCCTGTGCTATACAGTAAATCCTTGTTGTTTATCTTTTTTATATATAGCAGCATGTACCTGTTAATCCCAAGATCCTAATTTATACCTCTCTCCTTATTTCTCCTTTGGGAAGCATAAATTTGTTTCTATGGAAGTCTGTTTCTATTTTGTGAATAAATTCATTGTATTATTTTTTAGATTGCACATATAAGTGATATCATAGAATTGTCTTTCTCTGCTTCATTCAGTATGATCATCTCTAGGTTCATCTGTGTTGCTGCAAATGGCAATATGTCATTCTTTTTCGTGGCCAACTAACATTCCATTGTATATGCACATAGTTCACATCTTCCTTACCTGTTCATCTGTCCATGGGCACTTAGGTTGTTTTCATGTCTTGTCTATTGTAAATAGTGCTTCTATGAACATTCAGGTAAACGTTGTGGTACAGCTATCTTTTTAAAATAGGGTTTTCATGCTTTATTTTTTTAATTTTATTTTTAAAATTTATTTTTAATTCGACGATAATTGCTTTACAATGCTGTGTTAGTTTCTGTCATACAGCAACGTAAATCAGCTATAACTCTACACGTATACTCTCCCTCTTGAACCTCCCTCCCACCCCACTCATCCTATCCATCTGGGTTGTCACAGATTACCAAGATGGGCTCCCTGCGTTGTATAGCAGCTTCCCACCAGCTGTTTTCCATATAGTAGTGTATATAAGTCCATACTACTTTCTCAGTTTGTCCCACCCTCTCTTTCTCCCACCGTGTCCACAAGTCCTTTCTTTACATCTGCATCTCTATTCCTGCCCTGAAAATAGGTTCATCAGTGCCATTTTTCTAGATTCCATATATATGCATTAACAAGCACTGACCCTTGTTTTCAAGTATGTTGACTCATAATTTATATCTACTTGCTTTAAATTGGAAGTCATACTAGTGCAAACACATTCTGAAAGATCTACAGTTTTATAATCCCCTTCCTCGATTTTGAGACTTCATCTTATTTTACATCTTCATGCTTATCTTCTTACTGCTATTTGTATTTATAATTGCTTTGACAATACTTTTCATTGTTTTTAAAAATCTCTGCTGGCTTATTTCAGTGATCTTCAGTCCTTTTATGTATACCTTTCCAACTGTGATGTTCCTTTTCTATAGATTCTTATTTCTTTTCTCTTTAGAGAAGACACTTTAATATTTCTTTTGGGGGCAGGTTTAATCTTACTGAGTTCTTTTAGTTTTTACTTGGCTGAGAAACTCTTTCTCTCTCCATCTATACTAAATGATCATTTTTATGGGTATAGGATCCATGGTTGAAGGTTTTTCCCTTTCTGGACTTCAAATATATTATGCCACTGCTTCTGGCCTGCAACGTGTCTTCAGAGAAATCAGCTGATAACTTTATAGAAATTATACTTTAATTGATTGTTTTTCTCTTGCTGCATTTAGAATCCTCCTGTTCCCTTTAATTTTTGCCATTTGAAGTATGATATGTCTTGATATAAATCTCTTTGTGTTCATCTTGTTTGGGACCCTCAGTGCTTGCTGTATCTGGATTTCTATTTCCTTCTTAGATTTGAAAAGTTTTAAACCATAATTTCTTCACATATATTTTCAATCCCCCTTTCTCTTTCTTTTCCTTCTGGAATCCCTATTACGCGAAGGCTGGCATGATTTCTGTTGTCTCATGAGTCTTGTAAGTAGTGCCTTTTTTTTTTTTTTACTTTATTTATTTTTATTTTTAGTTTTTTTTTTTTTTTTACTTCATTTTGCTTTACAATACTGTATTGGTTTTGCCATACATTGAAATTTGTCTTCCTGACTCCTCTTTGGATTTGATTTCCATTATGCTATCTTCAAGATCACTTATTCATTGCTCTGTGTCATTTAGGCTGCTAGTCATTGCTTCTAGATTATATTTCTGGCAGTTGAATTATTGATTTTTTATTGGTTCATACTTATGGCTTCTAGGTCTTTGTTTCAGTGACCTACATTTCTGTTGATAATTTTTCTTAATTCAGTTAGCATTTTATTACCTCCTCTTTTATTGAAGTATAGTTGATTTACAATGTTGTGTAAATTACTGCTGAATAAAAAGTCACTTATTTATACATACATATATATATTCTTTTTCCATTATGGTTTATCATAGGATACTGAGTATAGTTCTCTGGACTATATAGTAGGACTTTGTTGTTTATCCATTCTGCATATAAAAGCTTACATCTCCTAACCCCAGCCTTCCATTCCATACCTCCCTCAGCCCTCCCCCCCCTTGGCAACACTAGTCTGTTCTCTATGTCCATGAATCTGTTCCATGGTGAGGTTCATTTGTGTTATATTTTAGATTCCACATATAAGTGATATCATATGGTATTTGTCTTTCTCTTTCTGACTTACTCCATTTAGTATGATCATCTCTAGTCACGTATGTTGCTGAAAATGGCTTGATTCTGTTCTTTTTTATGGCTGAGTAGTGTTCCTGTGTGTGTGTGTGTGTGAGAGAGAGAGAGAGAGAGAGAGAGACATCTTCTTTATCCATTCATCCATCAGTGGACATTTAGGTTCTTTCCATGTCTTGGCTATTGTGACTAGTGCTGCTATGAACATAGGGGCACATTTATCTTTTTGAGTTATAGTTTTGTCTAGATATATACCCAGGAGTGGATTGCTGGATCATATGGTAATTCTATGTTTAGTTTTCTGAGGAACTTCCATGCTATTTTCCACAGTGGCTGCACCAACTTTTATTTCTGCCAAGAGTGCAGAAGAGTTCCCTTTTCTCCACACTCTCTCCAACCGTTTTTACTGGTAGATTTTTTAGTGACGGCCATTCTGAGTGGTGTGAGGTGGTACCTTATTTTCGTTTTGATTTGCATTTCTCTAATAATTAGCCATGTTGAGCATTTTTTCACGTGCCTGTTGGCCATCTGTATTTCTTTGGAGAAATGTCTACTTAAGTCTTCTGCCCATTTTTGGGTCGGGTTGATTTTGTTTGTTTCTTGTTGAGTTGTATGAGTTGTTTGTGTATTTTGAAAATTTAGCCCTTACTGACTGCATTATTTGAAAATATTTTCTCCCATTCTAGAGGTTGTCTTTTCATTTTCTATATGGATTACTTTGCTATACAAAAGTCTGTACGTTTGATTAGGTTCCATTTGTTGATTTTTGGTTTTATTTCTATTGGGAGACTGACCTAAGAAAATGTTGGCACGGTCATGTCAGAGAATGTTCTGCCTCTTCTAGTTTTACGGTGTCATGTCTTATGTTTAAGTAGTTAAGCCATTTGGAGTGTACATTTATTTTTGTGTATGGTGAGAGGATGTGTTCTAACTTCACTGGTTTACATGTGGCTCTCCAACTTTCCCAACACCACTTGCTGAAGAGACTTTTTCCCATTGTATATACATGTTCCTGCCTCCTTTGTCAGAGGTAAATTGACCATAGATGTGTGGGTTTATTTCTGGGCTCTCTATTTTGTTCCATTAATCCACATGTCTGTTTTTGTCCTAATACCACATAATTTTGATTAGTATCATTTTGTAGTGTTGTCTGAAGTCTTGGAGGGTTATGTTTCCAGCTTTTTTTCCTCACGATTGCTTTTGCAATTCTAAACCTTTTATGGTTTAGTATGAATTTTAGGATTATTATTTCTAGTTATGTGAAACATGTCATGGGTGATTTTAAAGGGATTGTGTTAAATCCATAGATTGTTTTGAGTAGTATGGCCATTTTAACAATATTAATTCCTCCAATTCAGAGCTGGGATATCCTTCTATTTCTTTGAATCCTCTTCAGTGTCCTTTATTAATGTTGTATAGTTCTCAGCAGAGAAGTCTTTGACTTCCATGGTGAGGTTTATTCCTAAGCAGTTTAATTTGGGGATTATAATTTTTAAAGGTATAGTTTATTTACATTCCCTTTCTGATATTTCATTGTTGGAGTAAAGAAATACCAGCTTTTTCTGTATGTGAATCTTGTATCCTGCTAACTTAATTTGTGTATCAGTACCAGTAGTTTCTGTGTGGAATCCATAGGATTTTCTATATACAGTATCATATCTGCATATAATCACAATGTTAAATCTTCCCCTCCATTTGAATACCTTTTATTTTTTTCACATGTGATTGCTATGGCTAAGACTTCCAATACAATGTTGAACAGAAATGGTGAGAATGGGCATCCTTGTCTTGTTCCAGATTTTAGTGAGAAGGCTTTCAGTGTTTCACCATTGAATTGTATATTGGGTGCGATTCTGTCATAAGTAACTTTTATTATCTTGAGTTATTACCTCCTCTGTGCACTTCTGGTCTAGTAGACTGTTGAGATCTGTTTCATTATTTGTTCTTTCAGAGAATGTCTTTTGTTCTTTGAATTGGGAGTAGATCTTCCTTTTCATTTGACTGAACTTTGTCTATATGATTTTAGGAGAAACAGTTATCTATTGTGGTCTTGAATGGCTGATTTTACGTGGGAGTGTCCCTGTGTAGCCTCCATGAGTGTCATATTTTTGGTGTGAGGGCTGGTTTCAGATGGATGCCAGTCAAGTCTTTCCTCAGTTTGTGCTGTCATGATCCCCTTGATAGTGGGGTGTGATTGATGGTGTAGTATCGAAAGCCTGTGCTGGGTGTGAGGTGGGGCTTCCTCTCTGCTCTGTATCATGGCTGTCTCAGAAGCAGGCTGTGTTCCCCAGTTGTTGGAGTAGAAGCCTTGAGGGTTGGGTTTAATCAGGCTGTTGCCCTTGAGTGTGTGCCCTGCCCCAAATGAAGTGAGTGGTGAAGCAAGTGAGGGCCATGTATTCACACAGGTTATACATCTACAGCTCCACTCAGGGTCAGGCCAAGGTTACGTCCCTATTGTTTGTCTCAGATCTAGTATAAGGCTGTGGTGTGGGGTGGGCTGGGGCTGGAGGTTGGGGGTTGTGGGCGCGGGTTGTGGCTGCAAGGGTTGAGGTATCTGCAAGAATTGAGGTGGCTGCACTGCTGCCTGAGATCTGGGTTGGCTCTGTGGCAGACTTCACCCAGGACCTGTCTGCCCAGATCTAGCGCTAAGCTGGAAGACAAACCACTACCTACTCCTTAGTGTGGTGTATTCGTGATGGCCATTGAAGCCCCAGCTGGACCACACCCCAGGGGCTCCGGGTTGTCTCTGCCTGGTTAGGCCACATCCGCTCTCAGGGCCTGTCTGCTAGGGATTCACCACTTGGCCCTTGCACACTCCTGTTGTGCCGCCCTCTGCACACACTAATGTTTGCTGCATCTACACCTGTTGCTCTGAGCCCTCACTGACTATGGCCTCTGAGGCTATTCCAGGATTACACCCCAGCTGTCCTGGTCTGTCTCTGCAAAGCTAGATCAAGTCTCTGTCAAGATCTTGTGCCAAAGTGTGGTGTGGAGTGAGTGGAACCAAGGCATTGGCCCCTTTGGATTGGGAAATACAGCAAGGAAGCTGCTCACAGTGCATGAATCTCCACCCTGATTGTCAGCAACCCAGCATGTGCTCCTAATGAATAGAGTCTAGACTTCTCCAAACCTTCTGTCTCAGATTTCCCAGGGGGCAAGGGGGCCTGGCCACTCCTTGCAGGACCCCAGGACTGCGACGCCCAAATTGTGACTTGACCTGCCTACTCAAGGCCATGGTCTACTCTTGTGGACGTTCTCTTTGCGGATCCCTCACGGGGCCCAGGGCCTGGACTGATTCTTTTCTTTCCCATCCTATCGAGTTATGTGTAGATCCTTCTTGCAGCTTTGGATTTCAGGAGTTATGCTAGTTGCCAGTTAGTCTTCATTAAGAAGTGTCCCACATGTGAATGTATTTTTGATGTCTTTGTAGGGGAGGGGATCTCTATACCAGCTACTACAGCATCTTGATTCTGCTTCAGATGCTGAGCTTTTAGTGACAGTTTGTAATTCCTATTCTTACACACTCACCCTGCAGGCTGGTATAGAAATTAGAAACTTAACAGGCAAGGAAAACTATTTTTTTTAACATGCAGTTCATTTTAATAGCCTCCAAAAAGACAGTGTCATTTCCTGTCACTCACGCCGTCCACCAGTTACGTTAGCCTTCCACACAGCATTATAACAACATATATAAATATATATCATAATTTATACACACATACACACTTTCTAAAGCACTTTTGTGAAGACACAGACTAGGCTTCAGCACAAGCACAACTGGGGGCCTCTTGTATGTCACTTAAAAATGATCACCGGTTTACTTTACACAAGACTTTCAGTGGGCTTGCTGTGGCCATTAGTCCCTAGTTCCCTGAGAGAAGTTGGGATGACAAAAGGGGACAGTATATGTAAATTCAGTACAGCTTTTGGAGACAACAATAGAATATAAGTAGGAAGTCTAGGCTAAGCATGAGATGGCATATGGGAGTCACCATTCCCACCACATGGATTCAAAGTACTCAGGTGCTGCCAGTGTAGACTGACACCCGGCCTGACGGTGACACAATTGCATGGGGCCTGGTTCAAGCAGTTGGACCCCTGCCCACACTGACCTGCAAGGCGCCGTTGCTCAGTCTTGTGCTTTCAGATCTGCTGAGGAGCTCCAGTGTTGGGATCACATGCTGCACTGTGAGGAAGCAGGTCCTGTTTCCCCTGAGCTGACCTCTGAGCACAGGTGATGAGGCAAGAAATGTCTGTTGCAGGCTCCCATGCCCCCAGCGTGTTCAGAAGCAGTGTCACAAAGTCCATGCCTAGTAACTAGGCAGGTTTTCCTTAGAGCTGAGCCACGGACACCCTGCCTTGTTATTCCTCAAGTGCAGGAAAGGCCCTCTGCCTTTCACCCTGCCCACAAGGCCATATATCTGACTTCTTCCGGACCCTCCAGTAGGTGTGGAAGAGGGCCCAGATCCTCCTCAGCAGGGAGGGTGCTGTGAAGAAAGGGCACAGGCCCATCCTTCCTGCTGTTTCAAGGACCCATGGTGGCTTCGCTTCTGCTTCCTCTTGCCATTCCGTCTCCTGGAAGGCAAGGGGCACAGGACTGGAGTGCATGGCAGGGCCCTTAGGGATTTCACCTGGAGACCAAAGTGGCACAGAGTCCATTATCAGGTCCTGCTGGTGGCTAACTGAGGCCGGAGGGGGCTGAGTGGTGACAGAAGCCAGGATCGTGGTGAGAGCCTGTCAAGAGGATGAGCTGAAGGGAAGCGCTGAGGTCAAGAGGAGCAGCAGGTGCCAGCAGGTTAGAGTGAAACCTTCCCACAGCACCTGGTCAGATCTCTGCTCACAGCCACTGCACACCAGGTGGCCAGACCCTAGGGCTCCCTCTTCAGGGGCCAGCTCACTCTCTAGTTCATTTGAGAGCAAGAGGATGTCTTTTGTCATTCCTTTTGACAAGTATTTAGTGAACATTCTATTTGGCAGGCTGTGAAGTGGCTCTGGGGAGGAGGGTTGACTAAGGCACAGAGGGCGCCTGGCACTCAGGAATATGGCCTCTAGCACAGGAGCCACATATTTTACAGAGAATCATGTTGTCTGTAAAACATCTAATATTTAAATAAAGACTGTGATGTAGTTAATATTCATGCATTTCTTGGTCCCATTGTGTCCACCAAGGGGGAAAACAGAGTATCAATATAGGACTATTGGAAAGAGATTGGGCTTCCCTGGTGACTCAGATGGTAAAGAATCCACCTGCAATGCAGGAGACGTGAGTTCAGTCCCTGGGTCAGGAAGATACCCCAGAGAAGGGATTGCCGAGTCTAAATATAGGACTATTGACAGAAGTGAAATTTTGGAAGGGAAAATGTCTGTCAGGTATTTTTATTTTACGAAGGGAAATAAGAAGTAAGTTTGATCAAATGTCTCCTGAAATTTAGCCATGGGTTCCTGGTGCTTTTGGATACAAACACTTGTAGTCAAGGTTTGTGTGGCAGATCTGCTGCATAAGGGTGTGAGAATTTTGGCAAAATCTCCATATCTCTCCGGGCCTCAGTTTCCTCATCTGTAGGATAAGATTATTCCAAATCTCCAAATTCCTTTCCTGCTGAGAGACTGAGATGCATGTTAAATGTGCACTGGGATGTGCAGCCAAGACCTGACCTTGGTTCCTTCTCTGTGTGTCTCCTATAAGAGCCTCAACTGGGCCCACACACTGGAAACACAGAAAGGAGAGAGGGAATGGAAGAAGGGAAATCAACAGGTTTGGAGGATGAGAAATCCCAAGGAAAAGCAAGGTAATGTTAGAGGTGCTGTTTGCCAAGGGAGGCGAGGACAAGCACAAGTTGAGCTTGGAAAGTACAATAGGAATTGAGGAATGCACAGCATCATCTAAGTTCTCCAAGGAGCAACCTGAGCTGAGCAGGAAGGACCAGGAGGGTAACTTAACCCGACAGCAAACCTGTGCACCTGCCGAGGAGATCCACACGATAGATCCAGTTGGTTTATACTGCATGGGAGTACCAATCCCAGGAGGAGGAAGAGGTTTATACTGCTGGGAGCACCAATCCCAGGAGGAGGATGAGGTTTATACTGCTGGGAGCACCTTGGGTGCACCAATTCCAATATGGTGGGACCTTGAGGCTCTGCACCAGACCCCCAGCCTGAAACTTGGAAGTGCCCACACATGGATGTCCTCTAAGTAAGGGTGCAATAAGGTGGATAAATGTTGTTTGGAGATAAATAAGATCTTCATTCTTATCAGGGGACAGGATAATGGGACCCATTTCTGAAGCAGAGACGGTAGTAATGTTCATGTGCATTTACAATTTTGAGGCTTTACACATATCCTCTCTTAACTATGTGTTGAGTGCTTCATTTGCAGACAAGGAAGAGTATGTATACTGTTCCATTTTATAAATGTGTTATAAAGGCAAATTCATCTAAACTGGTTGCTGGGGGTGAGCCTTGAGGGAGTGATGTACTGCAAAGGGGAATAAGGAATCTTGTGACCTGCAGGAGCCAGGGTGAGGAACTCCGCCCATGGCAAAGGTCATGAGGAAGGAAGCTTCGGCATATGCAAGGCGGGATTGAGCCTCAGGAAACCCCCTTTCCCAAGCATCTACCCCCCTAAACCAGAGTCTACCTACTTTACTGTTTCATGCTCTCACCATACCTCTGACTTTACGGGGGGCTGACCCCCATTACCTCTCTTGGAGAAGGAGTTAACTTACAGCTCCAAGTCAATAAAAATTCCTGGGTGTGACAAGAGTGTTTCAACTTACGAACTCCTCTGAAGGTTATCTAGCCTGCCTGTACAGGTTCATCTGGCCACATGTGATTGTTTACAGCCTCCCAACCGTGAGAGGCACGAGATGTTTTAGACTTACTAAGGCAGATTCTTTTGGGAAGTTAGAAATTATTAGTATAGTGGGTTGGTTAGAAATTATATTGGTGAAGGGTTTTTCATTTGTTGAGCCAATATTTACTGCTAAATCTCCATATTCCCTGCCCTTATATGAATATAACTAGCATATAGGAGAAATAAGTATTAAACTTTTAAGATTAATCACATAAACCTTAGGCTAAGTAAATGCCTTTCTTGATTGTAACCCACTACACCCTCACCCTATAGGAATGCAACTTTATTTGGAGGGTGGCACTTGGTTGAAGAAAAATCACCTCTGGAAATAATAAGTTTTCTGGTTGGCCTGACCGTTATCAGAAAGGGCCATAAAATGTCAGCAGACCTCATGGCCAGAAGATGATGTAAACCCATAAGACCTTTGTATACGTTTATATGAAGCACCTGATTTGGACAAGGGTCAGGTCTGCTGACCCCCGCGTGACTCTGTATTCATCCCTATGTATAACAAAAAGTATATAAGCAAAACCTGAAAAATAAAGAAATCAGATCAGTTTCTGGAAAGACTGATTCCCCCTTTC
>NW_017193019.1:0-10011 GCF_001704415.2 Capra hircus
CTGAGGTGTCTCGAGGCTAATCACACTAACCTCTGGAACTTCCAAAGAGTCTTTCACAGCCATGCTGCAACTCAAGAAGTTCCCCCGACATACCCGTCTCCACTCAGAGGAAGCACGAGGGTCCCGGCCACATCCAGAGGAGCCCGTTTCCGCTCCTAGCTCGAGAGGACGGATCCTTTCCCTGCTTGGTCGGGAAAGAATTCCCGGCATTCCCGTCGCATCTCAAGAGGAGGCGCTCTCCACAGGAAAGGAGAGGAACTCCAGGGTCGTGCCACCATTCCCAGAGTCCCCCAGATGTCTCATTCCATTCAGGGAAACCTGTTTTCCCTGCACTGCCTCGACTTTCAAGCCGAGGATCGACTCACACCACGGTGGCACGTGGCACAGCCCTGTGGGAAAGCCTCGTGGGGGAAAAGCCTCGAGGGAAAGCCACAGATCCCTTGATCCACGCGAAGGGAAGCGTGACACTGCTGCTACAGCTCGGGAGGAAAGCGCACGTGCATGCCCCACTCGAGACGAGGACTGACTCCCCTGGGAGACTCCAGAAGTACCCAAGATCCATGTCAGCACTGGAGAGGAATCCTCAGGTTCCGGCACGACTCCACACAAGGTCTTAGGCCCGGCATCGACGGGAGAGGAATCCCGAGAGCCCCGAGCAACTCGCATGGGGACTGGCCTTTCCTGAGGCCACCAGAGCGGGTCCCTGAGTCCCCGTCGTAAGTCGAGAGCACCTGCCGCAACTCGAGAAAATCAGAAGGTTCTGCCCTCCAGGAGAGATGAGGCCCATTTCCGCTGAGACGTCTCGAGGCTAATCACACCTAACCTCTGAAACTTCCAAAGAGTCCTTCACGTCCTTGCTGCAACTCAAGAAGTTCCCTGACATACCCTGTCTCCACTCGAGAGGAAGCACGAGAGCCTGCCCACATCCAGAGGAGCCCCGTTTCCGTCTCCTAGCTCGAGAGGAGGGATCCTTTCCCTGTGTTGTCGGGAAAGAATTTCCCGGTGTTCCCATAGCGTCTCAAGAGGAGTCGCTCTCCACAGGAAAGGAGAGAGGAACTCCAGGGTGTGCCACCATTCCCAGAGTCCCCCACATGTCTCAGTCCATTTCACGGAAACCTGCTTTCCCTGCATTAACTTGGCTCTTCAAGCCGAGGATCGACTCACACAACGGTGGCATGTGGGACAGCCCTTTGGGAAAGCCTCGTGGGAAAGCCTCGTGGGAAAGACTGGAGGGAAAGCCCTGATCCCTTACTCCACAAGAAGGGAAGCGAGATACTGCAGCTACAGCTCGGGAGATAAGCGCATGTGCATGCGCCCACTCGAGACGAGGACTGACTCCCCTGGGGAGACTCCAGAAGTACCCAAGATCCATGTCAGCAAGGAGAGGAATCCTCAGGTTCCTGCACCGACTCCACACAAGGCCTTAGGCCCCCGGCATCGATAGGAGTGAAATCCCGAGAGGCCCCCGAGCCACTCGCATGGGGACTGGCCTTCCTGAGGCCACCAGAGCGAGTCCCTGAGGTCCCCGTCATAAGTCGAGAGAACCTGCCACAACTCGAGAAAACCAGGAGGTTCTTCCCTCCAGACGAGATGAGCCCATTTCCACAGAGGCGACTCGAGGCTAATCACACCTAACCTCTGGACCTTCCAAAGGGCCCTTCACACCCTTGCTGCAACTCAAGAAGTTCCCTGACATACCCGTCTCCACTCGAGAGGAAGCACGAGAGTCCCGCCCACATCCAGAGGAGCCCTGTTTCCGCCTCCTAGCTCGACAGGAGGGATCCTTTCCCTGCGTGTTCGGAAAAGAATTCCCGGCGTTCCCGTCACATATCAAGAGGGGGCGCTCTCCACAGGAAAGGCGAGAGGAACTCCAGGGTCGTGTCACCATTCCCAGAGTCCCCCAGATGTCTCAGTCCATTCCAGGGAAGCCTGTTTCCCCGGCACTGCCTCGACTTTCTAACCGAGGATCGACTGACTCCACGGTGGCACGTGGGACATCACTGGGGAAAAGCCTCGTTGGAAAGCCTGGTGGGAAAGCGTCGTGGGAAAGCCTCATGGGAAAGCCTCGAGGGAAAGCCACAGATCCCTTGATCCACGCGAAGGAACCATGACACTGCTGCTGCAGCTCGGGAGGAAAGCGCACGTGCATGCTCCCACTCGAGACAAGGACTGACTCCCCTGGGGAGACTCCAGAAGTACTCCAAAATCCATGTCAGCACTGGAGAGGAAACCTCAGTTTCCGGCACCGACTCCACACAAGTTCTTAGGCCCCGGCACCGACGGGAGAGGATCCCGAGAGGTCCCCGGTGCAACTTGCATGGGGACTGGCCTTTCCTGAGGCCACCAGAGAGGGTCCCTGAGGGCCCCGTCGTAGGTCGAGAGCACCTGCCGCAACTTGAATTAAATCCAGGAGGTTCTCCCTTTCAGGCGAGATGAGGACCATTTCTGCTGAGACGTCTCGAGGCTAATCACACCTAACCTCTGGAAGTTACAAAGCGTCCTTCACACTCTTTCTGCAACTCAAGAATTTCCCCAACATACCCGTCTCCACTCGAGAGGAAGCACGAGAGTCCCGGCCACATCCAGAGGAGCCCCGTTTCCGCCTCCAAGTTCGAGAGGAGGGATCCTTTTCCTGCGCGGTCGGGAAAGAATTCCCGGTGTTCCCGTCGCATCTCAAGAGGAGGCGCTGTCCACAGGAAAGGCGAGAGGAACTCCAGGGTCGTGCCACCATCCCCAGAGTCCCCCAGATGTCTCAGTCCATTCCAGGGAAACCTGTTTTCCCTGCACTGCCTCGACTTTCAAGCCGAGGATCGACTCACACCACGGTGGCACGTGGGACAGCGCTGTGGGAAAGCCTGGTGGGAAAGCCTCGAGGGAAAGCGACAGATGCTTTGATCCACGCGAAGGGAAGCGTGACACTGCTGCTTCTGGTCGGGAGGAAAGTACACGTGCATGCCCCCACTCGAGACGAGGACTGACTCCCCTGGGGAGACTCCAGAAGTACCCCAAGATCCATGTCAGCACTGGAGAGGAACCCTCACTTTACGGCACCGACTCCACAAAGGTCTTAGGCCCCAGCATCGACGGGAGAGGAATCCCGTGAGTCTCCCCGAGCAACTCGCATGGGGACTGGCCTTTCCTGAGGCCACCAGAGCGGGTCCCTGAGGTCCCCGTCGTAGGTCGAGAGCACCAGCAGCAACTTGAGAAAATCCAGGAGGTTCTCCCTTCCAGGCGAGATGAGGACCATTTCCGCTGAGGTGTCTCAAGACTAATCACACCTTACCTCTGGAACTTCCAAAGGGTCCTTCACACCCTTGCTGCAACTCAATAAGATCCCCAACATACCCGTCTCCACTCGAGAGGAAGCACGAGAGTCCCGCCCACATCCAGAGGAGCCCCGTTTCCGCCTCCTAGCTCGAGAGGAGGGATCCTTTCCCTCAGTGATCGGGAAAGAGTTCCCAGTGTTCCCGGCGCATCTAAAGAGGAGGCGATCTCCACAGGAAAGGCGAGAGGAAATCCAGGGTCGGGCCACCATTCCCAGCGTCCCCCAGATGTCTCAGTCCATTCCAGGGAAACCTGTTTTCCCTGCACTGCCTCGACTTTCAAGCCAAGGATCGACTCACACCACGGGGGCACGTGGGACAGCCCTGTGGGAAAGCCTCGTTGGAAAGACTCGAGGGAAAGCCTCGGTGGGAAAGCCTCGAGGGAAAGCCACAGTTGCTTTGATCAACCCGAAGGGAAGTGTGACACTGCTGCTACAGCTCGGGAGGAAAGCACACGTGCATGCCCCCACTCGAGACGAGGACTGACTACCCTGAGGAGAGTCCAGAAGTACCCCAAGATCCACGTCAGCCCTGGAGAGGAATCCTCACGTTCCGGCACCGACTCCAAACAAGGTCTTAGGCCCCGGCATCGACGGGAGAGGAATCCCGAGAGGCCCCGAGTAACTAGCATGGGGACTGGCCTTTCCTGAGGCCATTAGAGCGGGTCCCTGAGGTCCCCGTCATAAGTCGAGAGCACCTGCCGCAACTCGAGAAAATCCAGGAGGTTCTCCCCTCCAGGCGAGATGAGGCCCATTTCCTCTGAGGCGTCCCCAGGTTAATCATACCTAAACTCTGGAACTTCCAAAACGTTCTTCACATCCTTGCTGCAACACAAGAAGTTCCCCGACATACCCGTCTCCACTCGAGAGGAAACACGAGAGTCCCGCCCACATCCAGAGGAGCCCCGTTTCCGCCTCCTAGCTCGAGAGGAGGGATCCTTTCCCTGCGTGGTCGGGAAAGAATTCTCGGCGTTCCCCTCGCATCTCAAGAGGGGACGCTTTACACAGGAAAGGCGTGAGGAACTCCAGGGTCGTTCCACCATTCCCAGAGTCCCCCAGATGTCTCAGGCCATTCCAGGGAAACCTGTTTTCCCTGCACTGCCTCGACTTTCAAGCCGAGGATCATCTCACACGACGGTGGCACGTGGGACAGCTCTGTGGGAAAGCCTCGTGGGAAAGTCTCATGGGAAAGCCTGGAGGGAAAGCCACAGATCCCTTGATCCCCGCGAAGGGGAGCGTGACACTGCTGCTACAGCTCGGGAGGAAAGCACACGTGCATGCCCTACCTCGGGACAAGGACTGACTCCCCTGTGGAGTCTCCAGAAGTACCCCAAGATCCAAGTCAGCACTGGAGAGGAATTCTCAGGTTCCGGCACCGACTCCCCACAAGGTCTTAGGCCCCGGCATCGATGGGAAAGGAATCCTGATAGGCCCCCGAGCAACTCGCATGGGGACTGGCCTTTCCTGAGGCCACCAGAGCGGGTCCCTGAGGTCCCCGTCGTAACGCGAGAACACCTGCAGCAACTCAAGAAAATGCAGGAGGTTCTCCCCTCCAGGGGAGATGAGGACCATTTCCTCTGAGGCGTCCCCAGGCTAATCACACCTAACCTCTGGAACTTCCAAAGGGTCCTTCACACCCCTGCTGCAACTCAAGAAGTTCCCCGACATACCCGTCTCCACTCAAGAGGAAGCACGAGAGTCCCGCCCAATCCAGAGGAGCCCAGTTTCCGCCTCCAAGCTCGAGAAGAGGGATCGTTTCCCTGCGTCGTCGTGAAAGAATTCCCGGCGGTTGCGTCGCATCTCAAGAGGAGGCCCTCTCTACAGGAAAGCCGAGAGGAACTCCAGGGTCATGCCACCATTCCCAGAGTCCCCCAGATGTCTCAGTCTATTCCAGGGAAACCTGTTTTCCCTGCACTGCCTCGACTTTCAAGCCGAGGATCAACTCACACCATGGTGGCACGGGGGAAAACCCTGTGGGAAAGCCTCGTGGGAAAGCCTCATGGGAAACCCTCGAGGGAAAGCCACAGATCCCTTGATCCAAGCGAAGGGAAGCGTGACACTGCTGCTAAAGCTCGGGAGGAAAGCGCACTTGCATGCCCACACTCGAGACGAGGACTGACTCCCCTGGGGAGACTCCAGAAGTACCCCAAGGTCCATGTCAGCCCTGGAGAGGAATCCTCAGGTTCCGGCACCGACTCCACGCAAGGGCTTAGGCCCCGGCATCAGGGGAGAGGAATCCCGAGAGGCCCCCGAGCAACTCGTATGGGGACCTGCCTTTCCTGAGGCCACCAGAGCGGGTTCCTGATGTCCCCGTCGTAAGTCAAGAGCACCTGCCGCAACTCGAGAAAATCCAGGAGGTTCTCCCTTCCAGGCGAGATGAGGCCCATTTCCGCTGAGGCGTCTCGAGGCTAATCACACCAAACCTCTGGAACTTCCAAAGGGTCCTTCACACCCTTGCTGCAACTCAAGAAGTTCGCTGACATACCCGTCTCCACTCGAGAGGAAGCACGAGAGTCCCGCCCACATCTAGAGGAACCCCGTTTCCGCCTCCTAGCTCGATAGGAGGGATCCTTTCCCTGCATGGTCGGGAAAGAATTCCCGGCGTTCCCGTCGCATCTCAAGAGGAGGCGCTCTCCACAGGAAAGGCGAGTGGAACTCCAGGGTCGTGCCACCATTCCCAGAGTCCCCCAGATGTCTCAGTCCATTCCAGGGAAACTTTTTTCCCTACACGGCCTCGACTTTCAGGACGAGGATCGACTCACACCACGGTGGCACGTGGGACAGCCCTTTGGGAAAGCCTCGAGGGAAAGCCACAGATCCCTTGATCCACGCGAAGGGAACCATGACACTGCTGCTGCAGCTCGGGAGGAAAGCGCACGTGCATGCTCCCACTCGAGACAAGGACTGACTCCCCTGGGGAGACTCCAGAAGTACTCCAAAATCCATGTCAGCACTGGAGAGGAAACCTCAGTTTCCGGCACCGACTCCACACAAGTTCTTAGGCCCCGGCACCGACGGGAGTGGAATCCCGAGAGGTCCCCGTGCAACTTGCATGGGGACTGGCCTTTCCTGAGGCCACCAGAGAGGGTCCCTGAGGGCACCGTCGTAGGTCGAGAGCACCTGCCGCAACTTGAATAAATCCAGGAGGTTCTCCCTTTCAGGCGAGATGAGGACCATTTCTGCTGAGACGTCTCGAGGCTAATCACACCTAACCTCTGGAAGTTACAAAGCGTCCTTCACACTCTTTCTGCAACTCAAGAAGTTCCCCGACATACCCGTTTCCACTCGAGAGGAAGCACGAGTGTCCCGCCCACATCCAGATGAGCCCCGTTTCCGCCTCATAGCTCAACAGGAGGGATCCATTCCCTGCGTGGTCGGGAAAGAATTCCCGGCGTTCCCGTCACATCTCAAGAGGGAGCGCTCTCCACAGGAAAGGCGAGAGGTACTCCAGGGTCGTGCCACCATTCCCAGATCCCCCAGATGTCTCAGTCCATTCCACGGAAGCCTGTTTTCCCGGCACTGACTCAACTTTCAAGACGAGGATCGACTGACACCACGGTGACACGTGGGACATCAACTTGGGAAAGCGTCGTGGGAAAGCCTGGTGGGAAAGCGTCGTGGGAAAGCCTCGCTTAAAGCCTCGAGGGAAAGCCACTGATCCTAGGATACACGGGAAGGGAAGCGTGACACTGCTGCTACAGTTCGGGAGGAAAGTGCACGTGCATGCCCCCACTCGAGACGAGGACTGACTCCCCTGGGGAGACTCCAGAAGTACCCCAAGATCCATGTCAGAACTGGAGAGGAATTCTCAGTTTCCGACACCGACTCCAAACAAGGTCTTAGGCCCTGGCATCGATGGGAGAGGAATCCCGAGAGGACCCCGAGCAAATCGCATGGGGACTGGCCTTTCCTGAGGCCACCAGAGCGGGTCCCTGAGGTCCCCGTAGTAATTCGAGAGCACCTGCCGCAACTTGAGAAAATCCAGGAGGTTCTCCCTTCTTGGCGAGATGAGGCCCATTTCCACTGAGTTCTCTCACGGCTAATCACACCTAACCTCTGGAACTTCCAAAGGGTCCTTCACACCCTTTCTGCAATTCAAGCAGATCACCATATACCAGTCTCCACTCGAGAGGAAGAACGAGAGTCCCGCCCACATCCAGAGGAGCCCCGTTTCCGACTCCTAGCTCGAGAGGAGGGATCCTTTCCCTGCGTGGTCGGGAAAGAATTCCCGGCGTTCCCATCGCATCTCAAGAGGGGCGCTCTCCACAGGGAAGGCGAGAGGAACTCCAGGGTCGTGCCACCATTCCCAGAGTCCCACAGATGTCTTAGTCCATTCCAGGGAAACCTGTTTTCCCTGCACTGCCTCGACTTTCAAGAAGAGGTTCGACTCACACCAAGGTGGCAGGTGGCACAGTCCTTGGGAAAGCGTCGTGGAAAAGCGTCGTGGGAAAGCCTCGAGGGAAAGCCACAGATCCCTTGATCCTCGCGAAGGGAAGCTCAACACTGCTGCTACAGCTCGGAGGAAAGCGCACATGCATGCCCCGACTCGAGACGAGGACTGACTCCCCTGGGGAGACTCCAGAAACACCCCAAGATACATGTCAGCACTGGAGAGGAATCCTCAGGTTTTGGCACAGACTCCACACAAGATCTTAGGTCCCGGCATCGACGGGAGACGAATCCCGAGAGACCCATGAGCAACTCGCATGGGGACTTCCCTTTCGTGAGGCCACAAGAGGGGGTCCCTGATGTCACCGTCGTAAGTCGAGAGCACCTGCTGCAACTCGAGAAAATCCAGGAGGTTCTCCTTTCCTGGCGAGATGAGGCCCATTTCCGCTGAGGGGTCTCGAGGCTAATCACACCTAAACTCTGGAACTTCCAAAGGGTCATTCACACCCTTGCTGCAACTCAAGAAGTTCCCCAACAAGCCCGTCTCCACTCGACAGGAAGCACGAGAGTCCCGCCCACATCCAGAGGAGACCCGTTTCCGCCTCCAAGCTAGAGAGGAGGGATACTTTCCCTGCGTGGTCGGGAAAGAATTCCCGGCGTTCCCGTCGCATCTCAAGAGGAGGCGCTCTCCACAGGAAAGGCGAGAGGAACTCCAGGGTCGTTTCACCATTCCCAGAGCCCCCAGATGTCTCAGTCCATTCCAGGGAAACCTGTTTTCCCTGCACTGCCTCGACTTTCAAGCCGAGGATCGACTCACACCACGGTGGCACGTGGGACAGCCCTGTGGGAAAGCCTCGTGGGAAAGCCTCGTGGGAAAGCCTCTTGGGAAAGCCACAGATCACTTGATACTCGCGAAGGGAAGCGCGACACTGTTGCTAAAGCTCGGGAGGAAAGCGCACGTTCATGCCCCCATTCGAGACGAGGACTGTCTCCCCTGGGGAGACTCCAGAAGTACCCCAAGATCCATGTCAGCACTGGAGAGGAATCCTCCGGTTCCGCCACCTACTCCACACAAGGTTTTATGCTCCGGCATCGACGGGAGAGGAATCCCTAGAGGCCCCCGAGTAACTCGCATGGGGACCGTCCTTTCGATATGCCACCAGAGCGGGTCCCTGAGGTCCCCGTCGTAAGTCGAGAGCACCTGCCACAACTCGAGAAAATCCAAGAGGTTCTCCCCTCCAGGCGAGATGAGGCCCATTTCTGCTGAGGCGTCTGGAGGCTAATCACACCTAACCTCTGGAACTTCCATAGGGTACTTCACACCCTTGCTGCAACTCAAGAAGTTCCCCGACATACCCGTTCTCCAGTCGAGAGGAAGCACGAGAGTCCCGCCCACATCCAGAGGAGCCCCGTTTCAGCTTCCTAGCTCGAGAGGAGCGATCCTTTCCCTGCGTGTTCGGGAAAGAATTTCTGGCGTTTCCGTTGCATCTCAAGAGGAGGCACTCTCCACAGGAAAGGCGAGAGGACTCCAGGGTCGTTCCCCCATTCCCAGAGTCCCCCAGATTTCTCAGTCCATTCCAGGGAAACCTGTTTTCCCTGCACTGCCTCGACTTTCATGCCGAGGAACGACTCACACTACGGTGGCACGTGGTACAAACCTGTGGGAAGCCTCGTGGGAAAGCCTCGAGGGATAGCCACAGATCCCTTGATCCACGGGAAGGGAAGCGTGAATCTGCTGCTTCAGCTCGGGAGGAAAGCTCACGTGCATGCCCCCACTCGAGATGACGAAAGACTCCCCTGGGGAGACTCGAGAAGTAGCCCAAGATCCATATCAGCAATGGAGAGGAATCCTCAGGTTCCGGCACCGACTCCACACAAGATCTTAGGCCCCGGCCTCGACGGGAGAGGAGTCCCGAGAGGCCCCCCGAACAACTCGCCTGGGATCTGGCCTTTCCTGAGGCCACCAGAGCGGGTCGCTGAGGTCCCCATCGGAAGTCGAGAGCACCTGCCGCAAGAAGAGAAAATCCAGGTGGATTTCCCCTGAGGCGAGATTGAGGCCCATTTCTGCTGAGGTGTCTCGAGGCTAATCACACAAAACCTCTGTAACTTCCAAAGGGTGATTCACACCCTTGCTTGCAACTCAAGAAGTTTCCCCGACATACCCCTCTCCACTGAGAGGAAGCACGAGAGTCCCGCTCACATCCAGAGGAACCCCGTTTCCGCCTCCTAGCTCGAGAGGAGGGATCAATTTCCTTTCGTATCGTGGGTCGGGAAAAGAATACTACCCAGAGTTGTCCGCT
>NW_017193020.1:0-10011 GCF_001704415.2 Capra hircus
CTCGAGTTGCAGCAGGTGTCGTAGCTTAACGACGGGGACTTCAGGGACCGCTCTGCTGGCCTCAGAAAAGGCCAGTTCCCATTGAGTTGCTTGGGGCCTCTCGGGATTCCTCTGCCGTCGATGCCGGGGCCTAAAGATCCTGTGTGTGGAGTCGATGCGCGAACCTGAGGATTCCCTCTCCAGTGTGAAATGGATCTGGGGTACTTGTGGAGTCTCCCCAGGGGAGTCAGTCCTCGTCTCGAGTGGGGGAATGCACGTGCGCTTACCTCGCGAGCTGTAGCAGCAGTGTCACGCTACCCTTCGCGTTGATCATGGGATCTGTGGCTTTCCCTTGAGGCTTTCCCCGAGGGTTTCCCACGAGGCTTTCCTACAGGGCTGTCCCACGTGCCACCGTGGTGTGAGTCGATCCTCGGCTTGAAAGTCGAGGCAGTGCAGGGAAAACAGGTTTCCCTGGAATGGACTTAGACATCTGGGGGACTCTGGGAATGGTGGCATGACCCTGGAGTTCCTCTCGCCATTCCTGTGGAGAGGCGCCTCCTCTTGAGATGCAACGGGAACGCGGGAATTCTTTCCCGACCACGCTGGGAAAGGATCCCTCCCTCGAGCTAGGAGGCGGAAACGGGGCTCCTCTGGATGTGGGAGGGACTCTCGTGCTTCCTCTCGAGTTGAGTCGGGTATATCGGGGAACTTCCTGAGTTGCAGCAAGGGTGTGAAGGAACCTTTGGAAGTTCCAGAGGTTAGGTGTGATTAACCTCGAGACGCCTCAGCGGAAATGGGCCTCATCTCGCCTGGAGGGGAGAACCTCCTGGATTTTCTCGAGTTGCGGCAGGTGCTCTCGACTTACGACGGGGTCCTCAGGGACCCGCTGTGGTGGCGTCAGGAAAGGCCAGTCCCCATGCGAGTTGCTCGGGGCCTCTCGGGATTCCTCTCCCGTCGATGCCGGGGCCTAAGATCTAGTGTGGAGCCGGTGCCGGAACCTGAGGATTCCTCTCCCAGTGCTGACATGGGATCTTGGGTACTTCTGGAGTCTCCCCAGGGGAGTCAGTCCTTGTCTCGAGTGGGGGCATGCACGTGCGCTTTCCTCCCCAGCTGTTGCAGCAGTGTCACGATTCCCTTCAAGTGGATCAAGGGATCATTGGCTTTCCCTCGAGGCTTTCCCACAGGGCTGTCCCACAGGGCTGTCCCACGTGCCACCGTGGTGTGAGTCGATCCTCGGCTTGAAAGTCGATGCAGTGCAGGGAAAACAGGTTTCCCTGGAATGGACTGAGACATCTGGGGGACTCTGGGAATGGTGGCACGACCCTGGAGTTCCTCTCGCCTTTCCTGTGGAGAGCGCCTCCTCTTGAGATGCGACGGGAACGCCGGGAATTCTTACCCGACCACGCAGGGAAAGGATCCCTCGTCTCAAGCCAGGAGGCGGAATCTGGGCTCCTCTGGATGTGTGCGGGACTCTAATGCTTCTTCTTGTGTGGAGACCGGTATGTCGGGGAACTTCTTGAGTTGCAGCAAGGGTGTGAAGAACCCTTTGGAAGTTTCAGAGGTTAGGTGTGATAAGCCTCGAGACACCTCAGCGGAAATGGGCCTCATCTCGCCTGGAGGGCAGAACCTCCTAGATTTTCTCGAGTTGCAGCAGGTGCTCTAGACTTACGACGGGGACCTCAGGGACCCGCTCTGCTGGCCTCAGAAAAGGCCAGTCCCCATTCGAGTTGCTTGGGGGCCTCTCGGGATTCCTCTCCCGTCGATGCCGGGGCCTAAGACCTTGTGTGGAGTCGATGCCGGAACCTGAGGATTCCTCTCCAGTGTGAAATGGATCTGGGGGTACTTGTGGAGTCTCCCCAGGGGAGTCAGTCCTCGTCTCGAGTGGGGGAATGCACGTGCGCTTACCTCGCGAGCTGTAGCAGCAGTGTCACGCTACCCTTCGCGTTGATCATGGGATCTGTGGCTTTCCCTTGAGGCTTTCCCCGAGGGTTTCCCACGAGGCTTTCCTACAGGGCTGTCCCACGTGCCACCGTGGTGTGAGTCGATCCTCGGCTTGAAAGTCGAGGCAGTGCAGGGAAAACAGGTTTCCCTGGAATGGACGTAGACATCTGGGGGACTCTGGGAATGGTGGCATGACCCTGGAGTTCCTCTCGCCATTCCTGTGGAGAGGGCCTCCTCTTGAGATGCGACGGGAACGCCGGGAATTCTTTCCCGAGCACGCAGGGAAAGGATCCCTCCTCTCGAGCTAGGAGGTGGAAACGGGGCTCCTCTGGATGTGGTCGGGACTCTCGTGCTTCCTCTCGAGTGGAGACGGGTATATCGGGGAACTTCTTGAGTTGCAGCAAGGGTGTGAAGGACCCTTTGCAAGTTCCAGAGGTCTGGTGTGATTAGCCTCAGGACGCCTCAGCGGAAATGGGCCTCATCTCGCCTGGAAGGTAGAACCTCCTGGATTTTCTCGAGTTGTGGCAGGTGCACTAGACTTATGACGGGGTCCTCAGGGACGCACTCTGGTGGCCTCGGGAACGGCCATTTCCTTGCGAGTTACTCGGGGGCCATTCGGGATTCCTCTCCCGTCGATGCCAGGGCCTAAGACCTTGTGTGGAGTCGGTGCCAGAACCTGAGGATTCCTCTCCAGTGCTGACATGGATCTTGGGGTATTCTGGAGTCTCCCCAGGGGAGTCAGTCCTCGTCTCGAGTGGGGCATGCAAGTGCACTTTCCTCCCAAGCTTTAGCAGCAGTGTAACGCATCCCTTCGCGTGGAAAAAGGGATCTGTGGCATTCCCTCGAGGCTTTCCCACGAGGCTTTCACACGAGGCTTTCCCACAGGGCTGTCCCACGTGCACCGTTGTGTGAGTCGATCCTCGGCTTGAAAGTCGAGGCAGTGCAGGGAAAACAGGTTTCCCTGGAATGGACTGAGACATCCGGGGGACTCTGGGAATGGTGGCACGACCCTGGAGTTCCTCTCGCTTTTCCTTTGGAGAGCGCCTCCTCTTGAGATGCGACGGGAACGCCGGGAAATCTTTCCCGACCACGCAGGGAAAGGATCCCTCCTGTCGACCTAGGAGGCGGAAACGGGCCTCCTCTGGATGTGGGCGGGACTCTCGTGCTTCCTCTCGAGTGGAGATGGGTATATCGGGGAACTTCTTGAGTTGCAGCTAGGGTGTGAAGGACCCTTTGGAAGTTCCAGAGTTTAGGTGTGATTAGCCTCTAGTTGCCTCAGCGGAAATAGGCCTCATCGCGCCTGGAGGGAAAACCTCCTGGATTTTCTCGAGTTGCGGCAGGTGCTCTCGACTTACGATGGGGACTTCAGGGACCCGCTCTCGTGGCCTCAGGAAAGGCCAGTCACCAATCGAGTTGCTCGAGGGCCTCTGGGGATTCCTCTCCCGTCGATGCTGGGGCCTAAGACCTTCTGTGGACTCAGTGCCGGAACCTGAAGATTCCTCTCCAGTGCAGACATGGATCTTTGGGAACTTCTGGATTCTCCCCAGGGCAGTCAGTCCTTGTCTCGAGTGGGGGCATGCACGTGCGCTTTCCTCCCCAGCTGTTGCAGCAGTGTCACGATTCCCTTCAAGTGGATCAAGGGATCATTGGCTTTCCCTCGAGGCTTTCCCACAGGGCTGTCCCACAGGGCTGTCCCACGTGCCACCGTGGTGTGAGTCGATCCTCGGCTTGAAAGTCGATGCAGTGCAGGGAAAACAGGTTTCCCTGGAATGGACTGAGACATCTGGGGGACTCTGGGAATGGTGGCACGACCCTGGAGTTCCTCTCGCCTTTCCTGTGGAGAGCGCCTCCTCTTGAGATGCGACGGGAACGCCGGGAATTCTTTCCCGAGCACGCAGGGAAAGGATCCCTCCTCTCGAGCTAGGAGGTGGAAACGGGGCTCCTCTGGATGTGGTCGGGACTCTCGTGCTTCCTCTCGAGTGGAGACGGGTATATCGGGGAACTTCTTGAGTTGCAGCAAGGGTGTGAAGGACCCTTTGCAAGTTCCAGAGGTCTGGTGTGATTAGCCTCAGGACGCCTCAGCGGAAATGGGCCTCATCTCGCCTGGAAGGTAGAACCTCCTGGATTTTCTCGAGTTGTGGCAGGTGCACTAGACTTACGACGGGGACCTCAGGGAGGCGCTCTGGTGGCCTCGGGAAAGGCCATTTCCTTGCGAGTTACTCGGGGGCCTCTTGGGATTCCTCGCCAGTCGATGCCAGGGCCTAAGACCTTGTGTGGAGTCGGTGCCAGAACCTGAGGATTCCTCTCCAGTGCTGACATGGATCTTGGGGTACTTCTGGAGTCTCCCCAGGGAGTCAGTCCTCGTCTCGTGTTGGGCATGCAAGTGCACTTTCCTCCCGAGCTGTAGCAGCAGTGTAACGCTTCCCTTCGCGTGGAAACAGGGATATGTCGCATTCCCTTGAGGCTTTCCCACGAGGCTTTCCCACGAGGGTTTCCCACAGGGCTGTCCCACGTGCCACCGTGGTGTGAGTCGATCCTCGGCTTGAAAGTCGAGGCAGTGCAGGGAATACAGGTTTCCCTGGAATGGACTGAGATATCTAGGGGACTCTGGGAATGGTGGCACGACCCTGGAGTTCCTCTCGCCTTTCCTGTGGAGAGCGCCTCCTCTTGAGATGCGACGGGAACACCAGGAAATTTTTACCGAGCACGCAGGGAAAGGATCCCTCCTCTCGAGCTAGGAGGTGGAAACGGGGCTCCTCTGGATGTGGTCGGGACTCTCTTGCTTCCTCTCGAGTGGAGATGGGTATGTCGGGGAACTTCTTGAGTTGCAGCAAGGGTGTGAAGGACCCTTTGGAAGGTCCAGAGTTTAGGTGTGATTAGACTCTAGTTGCCTCAGCGGAAATAGTCCTCATCGAGCCTGGAGGGGAGAACCTCCTGGATTTTCTCGAGTTGCGGCAGGTGCTCTCGACTTACGATGGGGACTTCAGGGACCCGCTCTCGTGGCCTCAGGAAAGGCCAGTCCCCATGCGAGTTGCTCGAGGGCCTCTCGGGATTCTTCTCCCGTCCATGCTGGGGCCTAAGACCTTCTGTGGACTCAGTGCCGGAACCTGAGGTTTTCTCTCCAGTGCAGACATGGATCTTAGGGTACTTCTGGAGTCTCCCCAGGGCAGTCAGTCCTCGTCTCGAGTCGGGGCATGCACGTGCGATTTCCTCCCGAGCTGTAGCAGCAGTGTCGCGCTTCCCTTCGCGTGGATCAAGGGATCTGTGTCTTTCCCTCAAGGCTTCCCCACGAGGCTTTCCCACAGGGCTGTCCCAGGTGCCACCGTGGTGTGATTCGATCCTCGGCTTGAAAGTCGACGCAGTGCAGGGAAAACAGGTTTCCCTGGAATGGACTGAGACTTCTAGAGGATTCTGGAATGGTGGCTCGACCGTGGAGTTCCTCTCGCCTTTCCTGTGGAGCCCGCCTCCTCTTGAGATGTGACGGGAACACCGGGAATTCTATCCCGACCACGGAGGGAAAGGATCCCTGCTCTGGAGCTAGGAGGCGGAAACGGGGCTCCTCTGGATGTGGGCGGGACTCTCGTGCTTCCTCTCGAGTGGAGACGGGTATGTCGGGGTACTTCTTGAGTTGCAGTAAGGGTGTGAAGGACTCTTTGGAAGTTCCAGAAGTAAGGTGTGATTAGCCTCAAGATACCTCAGCGGAAATGGGAATCAGCTCGCCTGGAGAGGAGAACCTCCTGGATTTTCTCGAGTTGCAGCAGGTGCTCTCGACTTACGACAGGGACCGCAGGGACCCACTGTGGTGGCCTCAGGACAGAACAGTCCCCATGCAAGTTGTTCTGGGGCCTCTCGGGATTCCTCTCACGTGAATGCAGGGGCCTAAGACCTTGTGTGGAGTCGGTGCCAGAACCTGAGGATAACTCTCCAGTGCTGACATGGATCTTGGGGTACTTCTGGAGTCTCCCCAGGGGTGTCAGTCCTCGTCTCGAGTGGGGCCATGCATGTGCGCTTTCCTCCCGAGCTTTAGCAGCAGTGTCACGCTTCCCTTCGCGTGGATCAAGGGATCTGTGGATTTCCATCGAGGCTTTCCCACGAGGCTTTCCCACAGGGCTGCCCCACGTGCACTGTGGTGTGAGTCGATCCTCGGCTTGTAAGTCGAGGCAGTGCAGGGAAACCAGGTTCCCTGGAATGGACTGAGACATCTGGGGGACTCTGGCAATGGTGGCACGAACCTGGAGTTCCTCTCGCTTTTCCTCTGGAGAGGGCCTCCTCTTGAGATGCGACGGGAACGCCGCGAATTCTTTCCCCACCACGCAGGGAAAGGATCAAACCTCTCGAGCTAGGAGGCGGAAACGTGGCTCCTCTTGATGTGGGCGGCACTTTCCTGCTTCCTCTCGAGTGGAGACGGGTATGTCGGGGTACTCCTTGAGTTGCAGCAAGGGTGTGAAGGACCCTTTGGAAGTTCCAGAGGTAAGGTGTGATTAGCCTCGAGATACCTCAGCGGAAATGGGCCTCATGTCGCCTGGAGGGGAGAACCTCTTGGATTTTCTCGAGTTGCGGCAGGTGCTCTCGACTTACGACGGGGACCTCAGGGACCCACTCTGGTGGCCTCAGGAAAGGCCAGTCCCCATGCGAGTTGCTCGGGGCCTCTCGGGATTCCTCTCCCGTCGATGCCGGGGCCTAAGACCTTGTGTGGAGTCAGTGCCGGAACCTGAGGATTCCTCTCCAGTGCCGACATGGATCTCCGGGGACTTCTGTAGTCTCCCCAGAGGCGTAAGTCCTCGTCTCGAGTGGGGGCATGCACGTGCGCTTTCCTCCCGAGCTGTAGCAGCAGTGTCACGCTTCCCTTTTCGTGGATCAAGGGATCTGTGGCTTTCCCTCTAGACTTTCCCATGAGGCTTTCCCACGAGGCTTTCCCACAGTGCTTTCCCACGTGCCACAGTGGTGTGAGTCGATCCTCGGCTTGAAAGTCGAGGCAGTGCAGGGAAACCAGGTTCCCTGGAATGGACTGAGACATCTGGGGGACTCTGGCAATGGTGGCACGAACCTGGAGTTCCTCTCGCTTTTCCTCTGGAGAGCGCCTCCTCTTGAGATGCGACGGGAACGCCGCGAATTCTTTCCCCACCACGCAGGGAAAGGATCAAACCTCTCGTGTTAGGAGGCGGAAACGTGGCTCCTCTTGATGTGGGCGGCACTTTCCTGCTTCCTCTCGAGTGGTGACTGGTATGTCGCGGAACTTCTTGAGTTGCAGCAAGGGTGTGAAGGACCCTTTGGAAGTTCCAGAGGTAAGGTGTGATTAGCCTCGAGATCCCTCAGCGGAAATGGGCTTCATGTCGCTTAGAGGGGAGAACCTCCTGGATTTTCTCGAGTTGCGGCATGTGCTCTCGACTTACGACGGGGACCTCAGGGACCCACTCTGGTGGCCTCAGGAAAGGCCAGTCCCCATGCGAGTTGCTCGGGGGCTTCTCGGGATTCCTCTCCCGTCGATGCCGGGGCCTAAGACCTTGTGTGGAGTCAGTGCCGGAACCTGAGGATTCCTCTCCAGTGCCGACATGGATCTTCCGGGACTTCTGGAATCTCCCCAGAGGCGTAAGTCCTCGTCTCGAGTGGGGGCATGCTCGTCCGCTTTCCTCCCGAGCTTAGCAGCAGTGTCACGCTTCCCTTTTCGTGGATCAAGGGATCTGTGGCTTTCCATCTAGACTTTCCCATGAGGCTTTCCCACGAGGCTTTCCCACAGGGCTTTCCCACGTGCCACGGTGGTGTGAGTCGATCCTTGGCTTTAACGTCGAGGCAGTGAAGGGAAAACAGTTTTCCCAGGAATGGACTGAGACATCTGGGTGACTCAGAGAATGGTGGCACGACCCTGGAGTTCCTCTCGCCTTTCCTGTGGAGAGCGCCTCCTCTTGAGAAGCGACAGTAACGCCGGGAATTCTTTCCCTAACTCGCAGGGAAAGTATCCCTCCTCTCTAGATAGCAGGCGGAAACGGGGCCACTCTGGATATGTGCGGGACTCTCGGATTCCTCTTGAGTGGAGACGGGTATTTCGGGGAACTTCTTGAGTTGCAGCAAGGGTGTGAAGGACCCTTTGGAAGTTCCAGAGTTAAAGTGTGATTACCCCCTAGTTGCTTCAACGGAAATGGGCCTCATCTCGCCTGGAGGGGAGAACCTCCTGGATTTTCTCGAGATGCGGCAGGTGCTCTCGACTTACGACGGGGACCTCAGGGATCCGCTATTGTGGCCTCAGGAAAGGCCCGTCCCCATGCGAGTTGCTCGGGGACCTCTCGGGATTCCTCACCCGTAGATGCTGGGGCCTAAGACCTTGTGTGGAGTCAGTGCCGGAACCTGAGGATTCCTCTCCAGTGCAAACATGGATCTTAGGGTACTTCTGGAGTCTCCCCAGGGCAGTCAGTCCTCGTCTCGAGAGGGGGCATGCACGTGCGCTTTCCTCCCGAGCTGTAGTAGCAGTGTCGTGCTTCCCTTCGCGTGGATCAAGGGATCTGTGTCTTTCCCTCGAGGCTTTCCACGAGGCTTTCCCACAGGGCTGTCCCAGGTGCCACCGAGATGTGAGTCGATCTTCCGGCTTGAAAGTCGAGGCAGTGCAGGGAAAACAGGTTTCCCTGGAATGGACTGAGACATCTGCGGGACTCTGGGAAATGGTGGCACGACCCTTGAGTCCCTCTCGCCCTTTCAGGTGGAGAGCGCCTCCTCTTGAGATGCAATGGAACGCCGGGAATTCTTTCTCGACCCTGCAGGGAAAGGATCCCACCTCTCGAGCTAGGAGGCGGCAACGGGGCTCCTCTGGATGTGGGCGTGAACGCTTCGTGATTCCTCTCGAGTGGGAGACAGGTATATCGGGGAACTTCTTGAGTTGCAGGAAAGGGTGTGAAGGACCCATTGGAAGTTCCAGAGGGTAGGTGTGATTAGCCTCGAAACGCTCAGCAGGAAAGGAGCCTGACTCGCCTGGAGGGGAGAACCTCCTGGATTTTCTCGAGTTGCTGCAGGTGCTCTCGACATATGACGGGTATCTCAGGGGACCCGCTCTGGTGGCCTCAGGAAAGGCCAGTCCCATGCGCGTTGCCTGGGGACCTCTCGGGATTCCTCTCCCATCGATGCCAGGACCTAAGACCTTGTGTGGAGTCGGTGCCTGAACCTGAGGATTCCTCTCCAGTGCTGACATGGATCTTGGGTTACTTCTGGAGTCTCCCCAGGGGAGTCAGTCCTCGTCTCGTGTGGGGGCATGCAGGTGCGCTTTCCTTCAGAGCTGTAGCAGCAGTGTCAGCGCTTCCCTTCGCGTGGATCAAGGGATCTGTGGCTTTCCTCGAGATTTCCCACGAGGCTTTCCCACGAGGCTTTCTCTCGAGGCTTTCCCACGAGGCTTTCCCGCAGGGCTGACCCACGTGTCCGTCGTGTGAGTCGATCCTCGTCTTGAACGTCGAGGCAGTGCAGGGAAAACAGGTTTCCCTGGAATGGACTGAGATATCTGGGGGACTCTGGGAATGGTGGCACGACCCTTGGGTTTCCTCTCGCCTTTCCTGTGGAGAGCGCTCCTCTTGAGATGCGAGGGAATGCCGGGAATTCTTTCCTGACCACGCAGGGAAAGGATCCTCCTCTCGAGCCATGAGGCGGAAACGAGGCTCCTCTGGATGTGGCGGGACCTCTCGTGCTTCCTCTCGAGTGGAGCAGGGTATGTCGGGGAACTTCTTGAATTGCAGCAAGGGTGTGAAGGACCCTTTGGAAGTTCCATAGGTTAGGTGTGATTATTCTCGAGACGCCTCAGCGATAATTGGCCTCATCTCGCTGGAAGGGAGAACCTCCTGGATATTCTCGAGTTGCGGCAGGTGCTCTCGACTTACGAAGGGGACCTCAGGGACCCTCTCTGGTGGCCTCAGGAAAGGCCAGTCCCATGCGAGTTGCTCGGCGGCATCTCGGATTCCTCTCCCGTCGATGCCGGGCCTAAGACTTGTTTGGCAGTCGGTGCCGGAACCTGAGGATTCCTCTCCAGTGCTGACATGGATCTTGGGGTACTTCTGGAGTCTCCCCAGGGGAGTCAGTCCTCGTCTCGAGTGGGGGCATGCCCGTGCGCTTTCCTCC
>NW_017193021.1:0-10011 GCF_001704415.2 Capra hircus
CTCACACACTTTCTAGGCACCACGAGTCAGCCTCTAGTGTGGGATGCAAAACCCAGCCAGGGGCCCTTGGAACCTGGTGCTCTCCGTGCGGAGCTTGTCTGGCGGCCAAGCAACCGCTGGAGGAGCCCTGTTGCCTTCGCTTCCCTCTGACAGAGCTTTCACTGCTGGAGCCTTGGCAGTGTGCAACCCACCAGCCCCTAAGCCCTCCTCAAGGACGCTGGGACCTAAGTGCAAGGCAAGGCAGGAGGAGCTGAGGCAAGAAGCGCCAGTGGCGACTCCCAGCCTGCTCCTTCCTGGGAGGAGCCTTAAAAGCAAGGCAAGTCTGGGCAAGGCTAGCCCCCGGCAGAGCAGCCTCGCGCCAGAACTCTGCCAGATCGGGGCTCTGAACAGAGCTAGAGCTCTGCCGTACTGGAGGCGCACTTAGCTCCGTGCAAGCAGGGCTTTCAACTTGACGGGCTGGCTGCCTCCTCTTCCCCGAGGAGCTCGCTTCCCTGCTGGCGTGCACTCGCCTATCAGGCGGGGGCGCAGGGCTCCTCCAGCAGGTCTTGCCTCAGGGGCTGCTTCCCCTGAGTTGGCTGTGGCAGGAACCCAGACACGCAGGATCAGCCCCAAACACCTGCACATGTCTCTGCTGGGGAGGAGAGTGCTAGGGAACCTACGTCTGTCATACACTTTCTGGGCACCCAAGGAATCAGCCTCCGGGTGTGAACCCCAGCCAGGGGCCCTGGGAGCCTGGTGCTCTCCGTGCGCTGAATCTGGGGCCAAGCAACGCTGAGGAGCCCTGCAGTTGCCCTTCGCTTCCCTCTGACAGAGCTTCTCACTGCTGGAGCCCTTGGCAGTGTGCAACCCACCAGCCCCTAAGCCCTCCTCAAGGACGCCTGGGACCTAAGTGCAAAGGCAAGGCAGGATGGAGCTGAAGCCAGAAGGCGCCAGTGGCGATCTCCCAGGCCTCACTCAGCCTGCTCCTTCCTGGGAGGGAGCCTAAAAGCAAGGCAAGTCTGGCAAGGCTAGCCCCGGCCAGAGCAGCCTCGCGCCAGAACTCTGCCAGATCGGGGCTCTGAGCAGAGCTAGAGCTCTGCCGTACTGGAGGCGCCACTTAGCTCCGTGCAAGCAGGGCTTTCACTTGACGGGCTGGCTGCCTCCTCTTCTCCCCGAGGAGGCTCGCTTCCCTGCTGGCTGTGCACTCGCCTATCAGGCGGGGCGCAGGGCTCCTCCAGCAGGTCTTGCCTCAGGGGCTGCTTCCCCTGAGTTGGGCTGTGGCAGGAACCCAGACACGCAGGATCAGGCCCCAAACACCTGCACATGTCTCTGCTGGGGAGGAGAGTGCTAGGGAACCTACGTCTGTCATACACTTTCTGGCACCCAAGGAATCAGCCTCCGTGTGTGCGGGGCTGAAAACCCCAGCCAGGGGCCCTGGGAGCCTGGTGCTCTCCGTGTGGCGCTGAATCTGGGCGCCAAGCAACCGCTGGAGGAGCCCTGCAGTTGCCCTTCCCTTCCCTCTGACAGAATTCTCACTGGCTGGAGCCCTTGGCAGTGTGCAACCCACCAGCCCCTAAGCTCTCCTTAAGGAGGACTGGGACCTAAGTGCAAAGGCAAGGCAGGGATTGGAGCTGAGGCAAGAAAGGCGCCAGTGGCGACTCCCAGGCTCCTGCTGCCTGCTCCTTCCTGGAGAGGCAGCCTAAAAGCAAGGCAAGTCTGGGCAAGGCTAGCCCCGGCAGAGCAGCCTCGCGCCAGGAACTCTGCCAGATCGGGGCTCTGAGCAGAGCTAGAGCTCTGCCGTACTGGAGGCGCACTTAGCTCCGTGCAAGCAGGGCTTTCACTTGACGGGGCTGGCTGCCTCCTCTTCCCCCGAGGAGGCTCGCTTCCCTGCTGGCTGTGCACTCGCCTATCAGGCGGGGGCGCAGGGCTCCTCCAGCAGGTCTTGCCTCAGGGGCTGCTTCCCCTGAGTTGGGGCTGTGGGCAGGAACCCAGACACGCAGGATCAGGCCCCAAACACCTGCACATGTCTCTGCTGGGGAGGAGAGTGCTAGGGAACCTACGTCTGTCATACACTTTCTGGGCACCCAAGGAATCAGCCTCCGTGTGTGCGGGGCTGAAAACCCCAGCCAGGGGCCCTGGGAGCCTGGTGCTCTCCGTGTGGCGCTGAATCTGGGCGGCCAAGCAACCGCTGGAGGAGCCCTGCAGTTGCCCTTCCCTTCCCTCTGACAGAATTCTCACTGGCTGGAGCCCTTGGCAGTGTGCAACCCACCAGCCCCTAAGCTCTCCTTAAGGAGGACTGGGACCTAAGTGCAAAGGCAAGGCAGGATTGGAGCTGAGGCAAGAAAGGCGCCAGTGGCGACTCCCAGGCTCCTGCTGCCTGCTCCTTCCTGGAGAGGCAGCCTAAAAGCAAGGCAAGTCTGGGCAAGGCTAGCCCCCGGCAGAGCAGCCTCGCGCCAGGAACTCTGCCAGATCGGGGCTCTGAGCAGAGCTAGAGCTCTGCCGTACTGGAGGCGCACTTAGCTCCGTGCAAGCAGGGCTTTCAACTTGACGGGGCTGGGCTGCCTCCTCTTCCCCCGAGGAGGCTCGCTTCCCTGCTGGCTGTGCACTCGCCTATCAGGCGGGGGCGCAGGGCTCCTCCAGCAGGTCTTGCCTCAGGGGCTGCTTCCCCTGAGTTGGGGCTGTGGGCAGGAACCCAGACACGCAGGATCAGGCCCCAAACCACCTGCACATGTCTCTGCTGGGGAGGAGAGTGCTAGGGAACCTACGTCTGTCATACACTTTCTGGGCACCCAAGGAATCAGCCTCCGTGTGTGCGGGGCTGAAAACCCCAGCCAGGGGCCCTGGGAGCCTGGTGCTCTCGGTGCGGCGCTGATTCTAGGCGGCCTAGAAACCGCTGGAGGAGCCCTGCAGTTGCCCTTCCCTTCCCTCTGACAGAGCTCTCACTGCTGAAGCCCTTGGCAGTGTGCAACCCACCACCCCCTAAGCCCTCCCCAACCGACGCCTGGCACCTATGTGCAAAGGCAAGGCAGGATTGGAGCTGAGGCAAGGAAGGCACCAGTGGCGTCTCCCAGGCTCGCTCAGACAGCTCCTTCCTGGGGAGGGAGCCTAAAAGCAAGGCAAGTCTGGGCAAGGCGAGCCCCCGGCCGAGCAGCCTCGCGCCAGAAACTCTGCCAGATCGGGCTCTGAGCAGAGCTAGAGCTCTGCCGTACTGGAGGCCCACTTAGCTCCGTGCAAGCAGGGCTTTCCTCTTGACTGGGCTCGGCTGCCTCCTCTTCTCCCGAGGAGGCTCGCTACACTGCTGGCTGTGCTCTCGCCTATCAGGCGGGCGCGCAGGGCTCCTCCAGCAGGTCTTGCCTCAGGGGCTGCTTCCCCTGAGTTGAGGCTGTGGGCGGGAACCCAGACACGCAGGATAAGGCCCCAACCACCTGCACATGTCTCTGCTGGGGAGGAGAGTGCTAGGGAACCTACGTCTCTCACACACTTTCTAGGCACCCACGGAGTCAGCCTCTGGGAGTGTGGGGATGCAAAACCCAGCCAGGGGCCCTTGGAACCTGGTGCTCTCCGTGCGGAGCTTTGTCTGGGCGGCCAAGGAACCGCTGAAGGAGCCCTGCTGTTGCCCTTCGCTTCCCTCTGACAGAGCTTTCACTGCTGGAGCCCTTGGCAGTGTGCAACCCACCAGCCCCTAAGCCCTCCTCAAGGACGCTTGGGACCTAAGTGCAAAGGCAAGGCAGGGGTAGAGCTGAAGCCAGGAAGGCGCCAGTGGCGTTTCCGAGCCTCACACAGCCTGCTCCTTCCTGGGGAGGGAGCCTTAAAGCAAGGCAAGTCTGCGCAAGGCTCGCCTATGGCAGAGCATCTTGGTGCCAGGAACTCTGCCAGATCGGGCCTCTGAACAGAGCTAGAGATCTGCCGTACTGGAGTCGCACTTAGCTTCGTGTAAGCAGGGATTTCAGCTTGACGGGGACTTGCTGCCTCCTCTTCCCCCGAGGAGGCTCGCTTCCCTGCTGGCTGTGCACTCGCCTATCAGGCGGGGGCGCAGGGCTCCTCCAGCAGGTCTTGCCTCAGGGGCTGCTTCCCCTGAGTTGGGGCTGTGGGCAGGAACCCAGACACGCAGGATCAGGCCCCAAACACCTGCACATGTCTCTGCTGGGGAGGAGAGTGCTAGGGAACCTACGTCTGTCATACACTTTCTGGGCACCCAAGGAATCAGCCTCCGTGTGTGCGGGGCTGAAAACCCCAGCCAGGGGCCCTGGGAGCCTGGTGCTCTCCGTGTGGCGCTGAATCTGGGCGGCCAAGCAACCGCTGGAGGAGCCCTGCAGTTGCCCTTCCCTTCCCTCTGACAGAATTCTCACTGCTGGAGCCCTTGGCAGTGTGCAACCCACCAGCCCCTAAGCTCTCCTTAAGGAGGACTGGGACCTAAGTGCAAAGGCAAGGCAGGATTGGAGCTGAGGCAAGAAAGGCGCCAGTGGCGACTCCCAGGCTCCTGCTGCCTGCTCCTTCCTGGAGAGGCAGCCTAAAAGCAAGGCAAGTCTGGGCAAGGCTAGCCCCCGGCAGAGCAGCCTCGCGCCAGGAACTCTGCCAGATCGGGGCTCTGAGCAGAGCTAGAGCTCTGCCGTACTGGAGGCGCACTTAGCTCCGTGCAAGCAGGGCTTTCAACTTGACGGGGCTGGGCTGCCTCCTCTTCCCCCGAGGAGGCTCGCTTCCCTGCTGGCTGTGCACTCGCCTATCAGGCGGGGGCGCAGGGCTCCTCCAGCAGGTCTTGCCTCAGGGGCTGCTTCCCCTGAGTTGGGGCTGTGGGCAGGAACCCAGACACGCAGGATCAGGCCCCAAACCACCTGCACATGTCTCTGCTGGGGAGGAGAGTGCTAGGGAACCTACGTCTGTCATACACTTTCTGGGCACCCAAGGAATCAGCCTCCGTGTGTGCGGGGCTGAAAACCCCAGCCAGGGGCCCTGGGAGCCTGGTGCTCTCGGTGCGGCGCTGATTCTAGGCGGCCTAGAAACCGCTGGAGGAGCCCTGCAGTTGCCCTTCCCTTCCCTCTGACAGAGCTCTCACTGCTGAAGCCCTTGGCAGTGTGCAACCCACCACCCCCTAAGCCCTCCCCAACGACGCCTGGCACCTATGTGCAAAGGCAAGGCAGGATTGGAGCTGAGGCAAGGAAGGCACCAGTGGCGTCTCCCAGGCTCGCTCAGACAGCTCCTTCCTGGGGAGGGAGCCTAAAAGCAAGGCAAGTCTGGGCAAGGCGAGCCCCCGGCCGAGCAGCCTCGCGCCAGAAACTCTGCCAGATCGGGGCTCTGAGCAGAGCTAGAGCTCTGCCGTACTGGAGGCCCACTTAGCTCCGTGCAAGCAGGGCTTTCCTCTTGACTGGGCTCGGCTGCCTCCTCTTCTCCCGAGGAGGCTCGCTACACTGCTGGCTGTGCTCTCGCCTATCAGGCGGGCGCGCAGGGCTCCTCCAGCAGGTCTTGCCTCAGGGGCTGCTTCCCCTGAGTTGAGGCTGTGGGCGGGAACCCAGACACGCAGGATAAGGCCCCAACCACCTGCACATGTCTCTGCTGGGGAGGAGAGTGCTAGGGAACCTACGTCTCTCACACACTTTCTAGGCACCCACGGAGTCAGCCTCTGGGAGTGTGGGGATGCAAAACCCAGCCAGGGGCCCTTGGAACCTGGTGCTCTCCGTGCGGAGCTTTGTCTGGGCGGCCAAGGAACCGCTGAAGGAGCCCTGCTGTTGCCCTTCGCTTCCCTCTGACAGAGCTTTCACTGCTGGAGCCCTTGGCAGTGTGCAACCCACCAGCCCCTAAGCCCTCCTCAAGGACGCTTGGGACCTAAGTGCAAAGGCAAGGCAGGGTAGAGCTGAAGCCAGGAAGGCGCCAGTGGCGTTTCCGAGCCTCACACAGCCTGCTCCTTCCTGGGGAGGGAGCCTTAAAGCAAGGCAAGTCTGCGCAAGGCTCGCCTATGGCAGAGCATCTTGGTGCCAGGAACTCTGCCAGATCGGGCCTCTGAACAGAGCTAGAGATCTGCCGTACTGGAGTCGCACTTAGCTTCGTGTAAGCAGGGATTTCAGCTTGACGGGACTTGCTGCCTCCTCTTCCCCCGAGGAGGCTCGCTTCCCTGCTGGCTGTGCACTCGCCTATCAGGCGGGGGCGCAGGGCTCCTCCAGCAGGTCTTGCCTCAGGGGCTGCTTCCCCTGAGTTGGGGCTGTGGGCAGGAACCCAGACACGCAGGATCAGGCCCCAACCACCTGCACATGTCTCTGCTGGGGAGGAGAGTGCTAGGGAACCTACGTCTGTCATACACTTTCTGGGCCACCCAAGGAATCAGCCTCCGTGTGTGCGGGGCTGAAAACCCCAGCCAGGGGCCCTGGGAGCCTGGTGCTCTCGGTGCGGCGCTGATTCTAGGCGGCCTAGAAACCGCTGGAGGAGCCCTGCAGTTGCCCTTCCTTCCCTCTGACAGAGCTCTCACTGCTGAAGCCCTTGGCAGTGTGCAACCCACCACCCCCTAAGCCCTCCCCAACGACGCCTGGCACCTATGTGCAAAGGCAAGGCAGGATTGGAGCTGAGGCAAGGAAGGCACCAGTGGCGTCTCCCAGGCTCGCCTCAGACAGCTCCTTCCTGGGAGGGAGCCTAAAAGCAAGGCAAGTCTGGGCAAGGCGAGCCCCCGGCCGAGCGAGGCCTCGCGCCAGAAAACTCTGCCAGATCGGCCCCGGCTCTGAGCAGAGCTAGAGCTCTGCCGTACTGGAGGGCCCACTTAGCTCCGTGCAAGCAGGCTTTCCTCTTGACTGGGCTCGGCTGCCTCCTCTTCTCCCCGAGGAGGCTCGCTACACTGCTGGCTGTGCTCTCGCCTATCAGGCGGGCGCGCAGGGCTCCTCCAGCAGGTCTTGCCTCAGGGCTGCTTCCCCTGAGTTGGAGGCTGTGGGCGGGGAACCCAGACACGCAGGATAAGGCCCAACCACCTGCACATGTCTCTGCTGGGGAGGAGAGTGCTAGGGAACCTACGTCTCTCACACACTTTCTAGCACCCACGGAGTCAGCCTCTGGGGAGTGTGGGGATGCAAAACCCAGCCAGGGGCCCTTGGAACCCTGGTGCTCTCCGTGCGGAGCTTTGTCTGGGCGGCCAAGCAACCGCTGAAGGAGCCCTGCTGTTGCCCTTCGCTTCCCTCTGACAGAGCTTTCACTGCTGGAGCCCTGGCAGTGTGCAACCCACCAGCCCCTAAGCCCTCCTCAAGGGACGCTTGGGACCTAAGTGCAAAGGCAAGGCAGGGTAGAGCTGAAGCCAGGAAGGCGCCAGTGGCGTTTCCGAGCCTCACACAGCCTGCCTCCTTCCTGGGGAGGGAGCCTTAAAGCAAGGCAAGTCTGCGCAAGGCTCGCCTATGGCCAGAGCATCTTGGTGCCAGGAACTCTGCCAGATCGGGCCTCTGAACAGAGCTAGAGATCTGCCGTACTGGAGTCGCACTTAGCTTCGTGTAAGCAGGGATTTCAGCTTGACGGGGACTTGCTGCCTCCTCTTCCCCCGAGGAGGCTCGCTTCCCTGCTGGCTGTGCACTCGCCTATCAGGCGGGGGCGCAGGGCTCCTCCAGCAGGTCTTGCCTCAGGGGCTGCTTCCCCTGAGTTGGGGCTGTGGGCAGGAACCCCAGACACGCAGGATCAGGCCCCAAACACCTGCACATGTCTCTGCTGGGAGGAGAGTGCTAGGGAACCTACGTCTGTCATACACTTTCTGGGCACCCAAGGAATCAGCCTCCGTGTGTGCGGGGCTGAAAACCCCAGCCAGGGGCCCTGGGAGCCTGGTGCTCTCCGTGTGGCGCTGAATCTGGGCGGCCAAGCAACCGCTGGAGGAGCCTGCAGTTGCCCTTCCCTTCCCTCTGACAGAATTCTCACTGCTGGAGCCCTTGGCAGTGTGCAACCCACCAGCCCCTAAGCTCTCCTTAAGGAGGACTGGGACCTAAGTGCAAAGGCAAGGCAGGATTGGAGCTGAGGCAAGAAAGGCGCCAGTGGCGACTCCCAGGCTCCTGCTGCCTGCTCCTTCCTGGAGAGGCAGCCTAAAAGCAAGGCAAGTCTGGCAAGGCTAGCCCCGGCAGAGCAGCCTCGCGCCAGGAACTCTGCCAGATCGGGGCTCTGAGCAGAGCTAGAGCTCTGCCGTACTGGAGGCGCACTTAGCTCCGTGCAAGCAGGGCTTTCAACTTGACGGGGCTGGGCTGCCTCCTCTTCCCCCGAGGAGGCTCGCTTCCCTGCTGGCTGTGCACTCGCCTATCCAGGCGGGGGCGCAGGGCTCCTCCAGCAGGTCTTGCTCAGGGGCTGCTTCCCTGAGTTGGGGCTGTGGGCAGAACCCAGACACGCAGGATCAGGCCCCAAACACCTGCCACATGTCTCTGCTGGGGAGGAGAGTGCTAGGGAACCTACGTCTGTCATACACTTTCTGGCACCCAAGGAATCAGCCTCCGTGTGTGCGGGCTGAAAACCCCAGCCAGGGGCCCTGGGAGCCTGGTGCTCTCGGTGCGGCGCTGATTCTAGGCGGCCTAGAAACCGCTGGAGGAGCCCTGCAGTTGCCCTTCCCTTCCCTCTGACAGAGCTCTCACTGCTGAAGCCCTTGGCAGTGTGCAACCCACCACCCCTAAGCCCTCCCCAACGACGCCTGGCACCTATGTGCAAAGGCAAGGCAGGATTGGAGCTGAGGCAAGGAAGGCACCAGTGGCGTCTCCCAGGCTCGCTCAGACAGCTCCTTCCTGGGAGGGAGCCTAAAAGCAAGGCAAGTCTGGGCAAGGCGAGCCCCCGGCCGAGCAGCCTCGCGCCAGAAACTCTGCCAGATCGGGGCTCTGAGCAGAGCTAGAGCTCTGCCGTACTGGAGGCCCACTTAGCTCCGTGCAAGCAGGGCTTTCCTCTTGACTGGGCTCGGCTGCCTCCTCTTCTCCCGAGGAGGCTCGCTACACTGCTGGCTGTGCTCTCGCCTATCAGGCGGGCGCGCAGGGCTCCTCCAGCAGGTCTTGCCTCAGGGGCTGCTTCCCCTGAGTTGAGGCTGTGGCGGGAACCCAGACACGCAGGATAAGGCCCCAACCACCTGCACATGTCTCTGCTGGGGAGGAGAGTGCTAGGGAACCTACGTCTCTCACACACTTTCTAGGCACCCACGGAGTCAGCCTCTGGAGTGTGGGGATGCAAAACCCAGCCAGGGGCCTTGGAACCTGGTGCTCTCCGTGCGGAGCTTTGTCTGGCGGCCAAGGAACCGCTGAAGGAGCCCTGCTGTTGCCCTTCGCTTCCCTCTGACAGAGCTTTCACTGCTGGAGCCCTTGGCAGTGTGCAACCCACCAGCCCCTAAGCCCTCCTCAAGGACGCTTGGGACCTAAGTGCAAAGGCAAGGCAGGGTAGAGCTGAAGCCAGGAAGGCGCCAGTGGCGTTTCCGAGCCTCACACAGCCTGCTCCTTCCTGGGAGGAGCCTTAAAGCAAGGCAAGTCTGCGCAAGGCTCGCCTATGCAGAGCATCTTGGTGCCAGGAACTCTGCCAGATCGGGCCTCTGAACAGAGCTAGAGATCTGCCGTACTGGAGTCGCACTTAGCTTCGTGAAGCAGGGATTTCAGCTTGACGGGACTTGCTGCCTCCTCTTCCCCGAGGAGGCTCGCTTCCCTGCTGGCTGTGCACTCGCCTATCGCGGCGGGCGCAGGGCTCCTCCAGCAGGTCTTGCCTCAGGGGCTGCTTCCCCTGAGTTGGGCTGTGGGCAGGAACCCAGACACGCAGGATCAGCCCAAACACCTGCACATGTCTCTGCTGGGGAGGAGAGTGCTAGGAACCTACGTCTGTCATACACTTTCTGGCACCCAAGGAATCAGCCTCCGTGTGTGCGGGCTGAAAACCCCAGCCAGGGACCTGGAGCCTGTGCTCTCCGTGTGGCGCTGAATCTGGGCGGCCAAGCAACCGCTGGAGGAGCCCTGCAGTTGCCCTTCCCTTCCCTCTGACAGAATTCTCACTGCTGGAGCCCTTGCAGTGTGCCTGGCAGTGTGCAACCCACCAGCCCCTAACTCCCTTAAGGAGGACTGGACCTAAGTG
>NW_017193022.1:0-10011 GCF_001704415.2 Capra hircus
TTCCAGGAGGGAGTGGGCTTGAGGTAGGTCTTCAAGGAATGCTTAGAGTTCAGTCAGTGGCCTTGCAGGAAATGGCTGTTTGGGGAGAATAGAGCCCAATTTGCCTGTGGGGAGAGAATTCCTATTTGGGGTTGGATGGGTTTGGGGTAGGACCAAATTGTGGGGAACTTCGGAAACTAATCAGCTTTTTGGATGTGACGAGAGAGGAAATGGAGAGGCCTGTGTATCTGAAGCAAAGTCTTAAGATAATTACAGTCCCTACTAAAAGAGCCTGTGTTAGGATAATAAGATCAGTGGAATGAACGGAGCCTGGAAATTTCCTTGAAAAAGCAACTTTTCTTTTGTTGTTTTATGTCTTTGTTTTTGTCCTTAATCAGTAGAAATTTGTGGATGGAATTGAGATGGTGACATGTTTTATTTTCTCTCCACTTCATGAAAATAATGTTAACCACTGATCCAGTAACACCTGGCATTGATCTTTGCTTTACGGTGACATTTCCCCATGGATCAGGAGCCCTGGTATAGTCCTCCCTTTTGAGAGCACAGCTAAGCGTTTGCTCACTAAATACTGAAATTCTGCTACATGCTGGATACAGTATTAAGGGCTATCTTTTTGATAGACAGGGAAGTACAGCATATTCTTGTTTTTATGAGTTTAATGTCTTGTTGAAAACTGACATATAAATACATAAACAGAGCAGTCTGGGGGCTGGCAAATGTTTCTGTAAAAAGCCAGGTGGGGCCTCTCTTGGGGCCCAGTGGTTGGACTCTGCTTCCACTGCTGGGGCAGGCGGTTTCAGTCCCTTGTCAGGGAACTTAAGATCCCACATGCCATGAGGTGAGAGCACAAAAAAAATAGCCAGCTAGTAAATATTTTAGGCTTTGCGGTCATGGAGTCTATTCAATTCTATCATTGTAGCGTGAAAAGCAACCATGAACACTCATTAACTAAGTAGAGAAGTGTGGCTTTGTTCCAATCAAATTTACTTATGGACTGAAATTTACATTTCATATAATTTTCATATGTCATGAAATGTTCTCCTTTTGATTTTTGTTCACCATTTACAATGTAAAAGACACACTTGGTTTGCAGGCCAACAAAAATCAGTGGCAGGCCAGATTTGACCCACAGGCTATGGGTTTGGTTTTTTTTTTTTTTTTTTTTTTTTGATTCCTGAGCTATGACTGACCTCATAATGTACAAAATGCTACAGAATACAGAGCAGGCAGAGGGTAACTATTCCTGCAGGACTAAGGTAAGATTGAGAATGCTTCCAGGAGGAGGGGAATTTTACACAGGCTTTGACAGTTATATATTTGTTTGCCTGGGATCAGTACTTGGGGGTGAAGGATAAGGACCAGTGTGGAGCTGATCCCAGGCTCCTTGAGCAAAGGTATAATGACCACAGGGCCTACAGGGTGTGGCATGTTTGGAACCCTGAGCAGTTTGATATGGCTTGAGCTTGGGTAATGGCAATCAGGAGAATGGCCCCAAGTGGCAGGGACATTGTGCCAAGTTTTGCAAAGGCCTTTATTGCCCTGCCAGAGCACTTGGATTTTATTTCACAGGCAGTGGAAACCTTGGAAGTTTCCCAGCAGAGAAGCACTTCAAAGTGTATCAGTGTCTTAGACCTTCCGGGACATGGGCATGGGGGCCGGGTTAGAGAAGGGGGCCCGGGAGCAGTGGGTGGTCAGGTTAGCCTGGTGGGGTAGATCTGGGGGTGAAGGCCGTCTCCAGATGGCAGACTGTGGGCACTGCCAGATGGAAAAGAGGCTTTAATGGAGTCCAGGGCATGAAGCCAAAAGCTGGGAGCCAGAAGCAGCCTGGCAGGGCATTGCCTGCAGGACTAGAGGAGCAAAGCGTTGGGAGAGATAACAAGAGGTGGAGGGTGCGGGGAGGGGCAGAGATGTTTCTCCAGCTCCTGCAAGAGCTGGACAGGACCTGGGGGGGAACAGATCTCATTTTTACTATAAAAAGAACACAAAATAATGTTAAAAAAAAAAAAAAAAAAAAGCAACCAGTACAGAGTATATATGGTCCTTTTCACCCTCTGCTTTCCCACACCTGGGGAAGTTACCAATCACAGTGGTATGCAGCCTCCCAGCTCTCTGTTCTAGGCTCATGCACATGCTTTTTTATTTTATTTTTTTAGTTTTACCAGTTTATTGCTGCCAACCCATCTCCCTCCACCCTCATGCACGCATGCTCAGTCATGTAACCCCGTGGACTGTAGCCTGCCAGGCTCCTCTGTCTATGAACTTTTCCAGGCAAGGATACTGGAGTGGGTTGCCATTTCCTTCTAGATCATGCTTTTAAAATAAAAATAGAAAGCATACATATTTTCATGCACTTTATTCATTTACTGACAGTGTTGATGTGGCAGACATCTTTCCCATCAGCCCGTATATTTCTACCTCCTTTTTAACAATTGTGTTAGTTTTCAGAGTCTGGGTGTGCCATAATTTATCTATGAATGGGCATTTCCATTGTGGCCATCCATCTAGGCTTTTATTTTATTTTTTTAAAAATTTGGCTGTGCCATGCAGCGTGTGGGACCTTAGTTCTCCAACCAGGGATTGAACTCGTGGCCCCTGCACTGGAAGCAGGTGTCTTAAACCACTGGACCACCGAGGAAGTTCCTATCTAGTCTCTTAAATAAGGCTACAGCACACACTTCGAATGCAGTGGAATTGGAGGCTCAGGTTTGCTTGTACAGTTAGCTCAGTGCTGCCAGATTAGAGCAGGAAGTCGGTGCAGCCAGTGGGGTTGCCCTGACCACTTAACATTTGGGCAGGAAAATGGTCTTGACTTGAGTAATGCATGTGAAACAGAACCTTATCTACCTGGCGCAGTAGACAAGGCAGTAGCAGGGATTTAAACATTGGGCAAAAGTGTTCTAGTTCATCAGCAAATCCCACTGACTTTATCTTCAGAATTCATCCGAGTTATCCACCTCTTCCTCCACCCACCACCGCCCATTCTGACCCAAGCCATCCTCTCGCCCTTGCACTGGGGAAATAGTCTCCATAGCAAATGAAATGATCCTTTTAGAATGTAAGTGAGGCCAGGCTTTGCCTCACCTCTTAATCCTTCACCAGCTTCCCCAGCACTCAGAATGAAGTCTGGTTCCTCACCGAGGCCGCCAGGGCCCTGAGGGTGATTCCTGTGTGACTCCTGGACCATGAACTAACTAGCATTCCTCAGAGGTAAAAATGGACGCTAATTTTTAAGGAGAGGGAAAGGGGGTCAAGGACACTGATATGAAGGTTTCCTGCAAGCTGAAGGCGTGGCCAGGTTCCACGTGATTCCTGGTGTTTGAAGAAACTCGACAGCAGCTTGTCATGTTTGGTGAAGGGCTCTGGCTTACTATGTAGTGGAACAGGGGATGAATCTTACCCTCTAAAATGTAAAATCTTATTATTGTTTTTTTTTGCACTGCACAGCTTGTGGGATCTTAGTTCCCTGATCAGGGGTTGAACTCATGCCCCCAGCAGTGGAAGCTCTGAGTCCTAACTACTGGGCCATCAGGAAAGTCTCTAAAATCTTGTTAACATGTGTCCAACTGCAGCACATGTCTAATTTTGCAGGTATGTATTAGAAGGACATACCAGCAGCCACCTGGGGCTTCCCAGATGGCACGGTGGTAAAGAATCTGCCTGCCATTGCAGGAGACGAAAGAGATGTGGGTTCGATCCCTGGGTGGGGAAGAACACCTGGAGTAGGAAATGGCAACCCATTCCAGCATTCTTGCCTGGAAAATCTCGTGGACAGAGGAGCCTGGTGGACTATATAGTCCATAGGGTTGCAAAGACTCTAAGCACACAGCACACACACACACATCAACAGCCACAAAATCCCCATCTTGCCTTTTCAAAAACTATACAGGAAAAAAGGAATTACTTTGCTAAAAGTAGAGCCACAAGCCCTCCATAGGGACTGCAGTAGGAGACCAGAACCATCTATTTAGGATCGTCAACCTTTCCTTCTAAAACTACAACCATCACTGAAAAAAAGAAGAAAAAAGGAAAAAAGAAAAAAAACAAAACAAGGCTGGCCAGGGCATCCTAGATGGGGCACTTAAGCAGGATGAGGTTACCAGCAACTGACTGCTAATATATACCTTCAAAATTAGGCACAGGTCAGACAAAGAGAGGAAAAACTTGCATTTAAGACTCAGTCAGTAGTTGGTATATCTCGTTTTCCCATTATTGACAGGTCCTCCTGAGCCTTTCTTGCACAAAAAGAGCAGATCTGAAGTGAGACTGCACTGGGAGTGTCAGTTTCATGATAAGCCTTTGGTGTCAGTAGAAGCACGCAGATGGCCGTATGGGCTTTTCACCTCCCCACTATTCCTCTCTCCTTGGCTCCTAGCAATCTCTGCAGTCAGCCCCAAATAGGAAATTACATCGTATATTAATGCATAGGTAAAAGAAAAGAAAGCCAGGTTAAGTTAAAAGCCCAATAAATATCCTCTTTCGTGATTGTGCTTTAAACAGAGATGCCCGTTCCTGTTTCCTCCCAACAGTGCCACATCATTTGTACTTTTAGGGGCATTGATTCATTTAGCAAAAGCGTGTTGGGCCCATGTGGAGCAGCCTTGCAGCTGCGAAAGAGGCCCGTGGTATGAGGTGTAAGGCCAGGTCACAGATCTTGGTGTGAGCTGAACCCTGAACCTCAGGGAACAAGAGATCAAGACCTGGAGACATGAAATCAAATGATTTGCCAGGACCTCCTGACTTCAGGGGCTTCCCAGATGGTGCTAGTGGTAAAGAATCCACCTGCCAATGCAGGAGACTTGTGTTTGATCCCTGGATCGGGACGATCCCCTGGAGGAAGGCATGGCAACCCACTCCAGTATTCTTGCCTGGAAAATCCCATGGACAGAGGACCCTGGTGGGCTACAGTCCTTGGGTCAAAAAAAGAGTCAGACACACAACTAAAGCAACTTAGCACGCACACATCCTAACTTCAGGCTGTAAGATTTTCTTCTAGACTATGTCCACTGTATTCTTTATATATATATATATATATATATATATATACACACACACACACACCACATAAAGGAGGACTTTATTTATTTATTTTTATATTATCTTTGTTTATTTCTTCATCTTTATTTATTTATATCATCTTGGGTGACCCTACACGGCACGGCTCATAGTTTCATTGAGTTAGACAAGGCTGTGGTCCATGTGACCAGTTTGATTAGTTTTCTGTGATTGTGATTTTCATTCTGTCTGTCCTCAGACAGATCAGGATAAGAGGCTTGTGGAAGCTTCCTGATGGGAGAGACTGACTTCAGGGGAAACTGGATCTTATTCTAATGGGCAAGGCCATGCTCAATAAATCTTTAATCCAATTTTCTGTTGATGGGCGGGGCTGTGTTTGACAGGGGTAGGGGTCATGACCTAAAATGGACTGGAATGGGTGAATTTAACTCAGATGACCATTATATCTGCTACTGTGGGCAGGAATCCCTTAGAAGAAATGGAGTAGCATCATGGTCAACAAAAGAGTCCGAAATGCAGTACTTGGATGCAATCTCAAAAACGACAGAATGATCTCTGTTTGTTTCCAAGGCAAACCATTCAATATCACAGTATCCAAGTCTATGCCCAACCAGTAACGCTGAAGAAGCTGAAGTTGAACGGTTCTATGAAGACCTACAAGACCTTTTAGAACTAACACCAAAAAAAAGATGTCCTTTTCATTATAGGGGACTGGAATGCAAAAGTAGGAAGTCAAGAAACACCTGGAGTAACAGGCAAATTTGGCCTTGGAATATGGAATGAAGCAGGGCAAAGGCTAATAGAGTTTTGCCAAGAGAACGCACTGGTCATAGCAAACACCCTCTTCCAACAACACAAGAGAAGACTCTACACAGGACATCACCAGATGGTCAACACCAAAATCAGATTGATTATATTCTTTGCAGCCAAAGATGGAGAAGCTCTATACAGTCAGCAAAAACAAGACTGGGAGCTGACTGTGGCTCAGATCATGAACTCCTTATTGTCAAATTCAGACTTAAATTGGAAGAAAGTAGGGAAAACCACTAGACCATTCAGTATGACCTAAATCAAATCCTTTACAATTATACAGTGGAAGTGAGAAATAGATTTAAGAAACTAGCTCTGATAGAGTGGCCTGATGAACTATGGACAAAGGTTCATGACATTGTACAGGAGACAGGGATCAAGACCATCCCCAAGGAAAAAAATATGCAAAAAGGCAAAATGGCTGTCTGAGGAGGCCTTACAAATAGCTGAGAAAAGAAGAGAAGTGAAAAAGCAAAGGAGAAAAGGAAAGATATACCATTTGAATGCAGAGTTCCAAAGAATGGCAAAGAGAGATAAGAAAGCCTTCCTCAGTGATCAGTGCAAAGAAATAGAGGAAAACAATAGAATGGGAAAGACTAGAGATCTCTTCAAGAAAATTAGAGATACAAAGGGAACATTTCATGCAAAGATGGGCTCAATAAAGGACAGAAATGGTATGGACCTAACAGAAGCAGAAGATATTAAGAAGAGGTGGCAAGACTATACAGAAGAACTGTACAAAAAAGATCTTCATGACCCAGATAATCACGAATGGTGTAATCACTCACCTAGAGCCAGACATCCTGGAATGTGAAGTCAAGTGGGCCTTAGGAAGTATCACTATGAGCAAAGCTAGTGGAGGTGGTGGAATTCCAGTTGAGCTATTTCAAATCCTAAAAGATGATGCTGTGAAAGTGCTGCACTCAATATGTCAGCAAATTTGGAAAACTCAGCAGTGCCCACGGAACTGGAAAAGGTCAGTTTTCATTCCAATTCCAAAAAGGCAATGCCAAAGAATCCTCAAACTACCCACACAATTGTACTCATCTCACACGCTAGTAAAGTAATGCTCAAATTCTCCAAGCCAGGCTTCAGCAATACGTGAACCATGAACTTCCAGATGTTCAAGCTGGTTTTAGAAAAGGCAGAGGAACCAGAGATCAAATTGCCAACATCCGCTGGATCATTGGAAAAAGCAAGAGAGTTCCAGAAAAACACCTATTTCTGCTTTATTGACTATGCCAAAAGCCTTTGACTGTGTGGATCACAATAAACTGTGGAAAATTCTGAAAGAGATGGGACTACCAGACTACCTGACCTGCCTCTTGAGAAACCTCTATGCGGTCAGGAAAGCAACAGTTAGAATTGGACATGGAACAACAGACTGGTTCCAAAATGGGAAAGGAGTACGTCAAGGCTGTATATTGTCACCCTGCTTATTTAACTTATATGCAGAGTACATCATGAGAAATGCTGGGCTGGAATGCAGTACAAGCTGGAATCAAGATTGCTGGGAGAAATATCCAGTAACCTCAGATATGCAGATGACACCACCCTTATGGCAGAAAGTGAAGAAGAGCTAAAAAGCCTCTTGATGAAAGGTGAAAGAGGAGAGTGAAAAAGTTGACTTAAAGCTCAACATTCAGAAAATGAAGATCATGGCAATCCGATCCCATCACTTCATGGCAAATAGATGAGTGAACACATTGGAAACAGTGGCAGACTTTAATTCTTGCTGAGGCTCCAAAGATTATCTGCCAACTGTTTCCAGTGTGTGATCATGCATTGCCATGAACAGTGATGGGATCGGATGCCATGATCTTCATTTTCTGAATGTTGAGCCTTTAAGTCAACTTTTTCACTCTCCTCTTTCACTTTCATCAAGAGGCTTTTTAGCTCTTCTTCACTTTCTGCCATAAGGGTGGTGTCATCTGCATATCTGAGGTTACTGATATTTCTCCCAGCAATCTTGATTCCAGCTTGTACTGCATCCAGCCCAGCATTTCTCATGATGTACTCTGCATATAAGTTAAATAAGCAGGGTGACAATATACAGCCTTGACGTACTCCTTTCCCATTTTGGAACCAGTCTGTTGTTCCATGTCCAATTCTAACTGTTGCTTCCTGACCGCATAAGAGGTTTCTCAAGAGGCAGGTCAGGTAGTCTGGTAGTCCCATCTCTTTCAGAATTTTCCACAGTTTATTGTGATCCACACAGTCAAAGGCTTTGGCATAGTCAATAAAGCAGAATAGGTGTTTTTCTGGAACTCTCTTGCTTTTTCAATGATCCAGCGGATGTTGGCAATTTGATCTCTGGTTCCTCTGCCTTTTCTAAAACCAGCTTGAACATCTGGAAGTTCATGGTTCACGTATTGCTGAAGCCTGGCTTGGAGAATTTTGAGCATTACTTTACTAGCGTGTGAGATGAGTACAATTGTGTGGTAGTTTGAAGGATTCTTTGGCATTGCCTTTTTGGAATTGGAATGAAAACTGGACCTTTTCCAGTTCCGTGGGCACTGCTGAGTTTTCCAAATTTGCTGACATATTGAGTGCAGCACTTTCACAGCATCATCTTTTAGGATTTGAAATAGCTCAACTGGAATTCCACCACCTCCACTAGCTTTGCTCATAGTGATACTTCCTAAGGCCCACTTGACTTCACATTCCAGGATGTCTGGCTCTAGGTGAGTGATTACACCATCGTGATTATCTGGGTCATGAAGATCTTTTTTGTACAGTTCTTCTGTATAGTCTTGCCACCTCTTCTTAATATCTTCTGCTTCTGTTAGGTCCATACCATTTCTGTCCTTTATTGAGCCCATCTTTGCATGAAATGTTCCCTTTGTATCTCTAATTTTCTTGAAGAGATCTCTAGTCTTTCCCATTCTATTGTTTTCCTCTATTTCTTTGCACTGATCACTGAGGAAGGCTTTCTTATCTCTCTTTGCCATTCTTTGGAACTCTGCATTCAAATGGGTATATCTTTCCTTTTCTCCTTTGCTTTTTCACTTCTCTTCTTTTCTCAGCTATTTGTAAGGCCTCCTCAGACAGCCATTTTGCCTTTTTGCATATTTTTTTCCTTGGGGATGGTCTTGATCCCTGTCTCCTGTACAATGTCATGAACCTTTGTCCATAGTTCATCAGGCACTCTATCAGAGCTAGTTTCTTAAATCTATTTCTCACTTCCACTGTATAATTGTAAAGGATTTGATTTAGGTCATACTGAATGGTCTAGTGGTTTTCCCCTACTTTCTTCAATTTAAGTCTGAATTTGACAATAAGGAGTTCATGATCTGAGCCACAGTCAGCTCCTGTCTTGTTTTTGCTGACTGTATAGAGCTTCTCCATCTTTGGCTGCAAAGAATATAATCAATCTGATTTTGGTGTTGACCATCTGGTGATGTCCATGTGTAGAGTCTTCTCTTGTGTTGTTGGAAGAGGGTGTTTGCTATGACCAGTGCATTCTCTTGGCAAAACTCTATTAGCCTTTGCCTGCTTCATTCCATATTCCAAGGCCAAATTTGCCTGTTACTCCAGGTGTTTCTTGACTTCCTACTTTTGCATTCCAGTCCCCTATAATGAAAAGGACATCTTTTTGGGTGTTAGTTCTAAAAGGTCTTGTAGGTCTTAGAACCGTTCAACTTCAGCTTCTTCAGCGTTACTGGTTGGGCATAGACTTGGATACTGTGATATTGAATGGTTTGCCTTGGAAACAAACAGAGATCATTCTGTCGTTTTTGAGATTGCATCCAAGTACTGCATTTTGGACTCTTTTGTTGACCATGATGGCTACTCCATTTCTTCTAAGGGATTCCTGCCCACAGTAGTAGATATAATGGTCATCTGAGTTAAATTCACCCATTCCAGTCCATTTTAGGTCATGACCCTACCCCTGTCAAACACAGCCCCGCCCATCAACAGAAATTGGATTAAAGATTTATTGAGCATGGCCTTGCCATTAGAATAAGATCCAGTTTCCCCTGAAGTCAGTCTCTCCATCAGGAAGCTTCCACAAGCCTCTTATCCTGATCTGTCTGAGGACAGACAGAATGAAAATCACAATCACAGAAAACTAATCAAACTGGTCACATGGACCACAGCCTTGTCTAACTCAATGAAACTATGAGCCGTGCCGTGTAGGGTCACCCAAGATGATATAAATAAAAATAAAGATGAAGAAATAAACAA
>NW_017193023.1:0-10009 GCF_001704415.2 Capra hircus
TCCACCAATTCCCAGTAGCTTCCCCGAGACATGTTCTCAGTCCATTCCAGGGAAAACTGTTTTCCGTGCACTGCCTCGACTTTCAAGCGAGGATCGACTCACACCACGGTGGCACTTGCGACAGCCCTGTGGGAAAGCCTCGTGGGAAAACCTCATGGGAAGCCTCGAGGGAAAGCCACTGATCCTTGATCCACGTGAAGGGAAGCGTGACACTGCTGCTACAGCTCGGGAGGAAAGCGCACGTGCATGCCCCCACTGGAGACAAGGACTGACTCCCTGGGGAGACTCCAGAAGTACCCCAAGATCCATATCAGCACTGAAGAGGAATTCTCAGGTCTGGCACTGACTCCACACAAGGTTTTAGGCCCCCGCATCGACTGAAGAGGAATCCCGAGAGTTCCCCGAGCAACTCGCATGGGGACTGGCCTTTCCTGAGGCACCAGAGCGGGTCGCTGAGGTCCCAGCCGTAAGTCGAGAGCACCTGTCGCATTTGGGAAAAATCCAGGAGGTTCTCCCCTCGAGGCGAGATGAGGCCCATTTCCGCTGAGGCGTCTCGAGGCTAATCACACCTTACCTCTGGAACTTCCAAAGGGTTCTTCACACCTTGCTGCAAATCAAGAAGTTCCCCGTAATCCCCGTCTCCACTTGAGAGGAAGCACGAGAGTCCCGCCCACATCCAGAGGAGCCCCGTTTCCCCCTCATAGGCTCGAGAGGAGGGATCCTTTCCCTGCGTGGTCGGGAAAGAATTCCCGCCGTTCCCGTCGCATCTCAAGAGGAGGCGCTCTCCACAGGAAATTCGAGAGGAACTCCAGTGTCGTGCCACCATTCCCAGAGTCCCCCAGATGTCTCTGTCCATTCCAGGGAAACCTGTTTTCACTGCACTGCCTCGAGTTTCACGCCAAGGATTGACTCACCCCACGGTGGCACGTGGGACAGCCCTGTGGGATAGCCTTGTTGGAAAGCCTCGAGGGGAAGCCACAGATGCCTTGATCCACGCGATGGGAAGCTTGACACTGCTGCTACAGCTCGGGAGGAAAGCGAACGTGCATGCCCCTACTCGTGACGAGGACTGACTCCCATGTGGACACTCCAGAAGTACCCCAAGTTCCATGTCAGCACTGGAGATGAATCCTCAGGTTCCGGCCCCAACTCCGCATAAGTTCTTAGGCCCCATAATCGACGGGAGATGAATCCTGAGAGGCCCCCTAGCAAATCGCTTGGGGACTCGCCTTCACTGAGGCCACCAGAGTGGGTCCTTGAGGTCCCCGTCGTAAGTCGAGAGCACCTGCCGCAACTCGAGAAAATCCAGGAGGTTCTGCTCTCCAGGCGAGATGAGGCCCATTTTCGCTGAGTCGTCTCGAGGCTAATGACACCTAAACTCTGGGACTTCCAAAGGGTCCTTCACATGCTTGCTGCAACTCAAGATGTTCCCCGACATACCCGTCTCCACTCGAGAGGAAGCACGTGGGTCCCGCCCACATCCAGAGGAGCCGCGTTTCCGCCTCGTAGCTCGAGATGAGGGTTCCTTTCCCTGCTTGGTCGGGAAAGAATTCCTGGCATTCCCGTCGCATCTCAAGAGGAGGCGCTCTCCACAGGAAAGGCGAGAGGAACTCCAGGGTCATGCCACCATTCCCAGAGTCCCCGAGATGTCTCAGTCCTTTCCAGAGGAACCTGTTTTCCCTTCACTGCCTCGACTTTCACGGCCGAGGATCGACTCACACCATGGTGGCACGTGGGACAGCCCTGTGGGAAAGCCTCATGGGAAAGCCTCGTGGGAAAGCCTGGGGCGAAAGCCACAGATCCCTTGATCCACGCGACGGGAAGCATGACACTGCTGCTAAAGCTCGGGAGGAAACCGAACGTGCATGCCCCCACTCGAGACGAGGACTGACTCCCCTGGGGAGACTCCAGAAGTACCCCAAGATCCATATCAGCACTGGAGAGGAATCCTCAGGTTCCGGCACCGACTCCACACAAGGTCTTAGGCCCCGGCATCAGCGGGAGAGGAATTCCGAGAGGCCCCGAGCAACTCTCATGGGGACTGGCCTTTCCGGAGGCCACCAGAGCGGGTCCCTGAGGTCCATGTCGTAAGTAGAGAGCACCTGAGGCAACTCGAGAAAATCCAGGAGGTTCTCCTTCCAGGCGAGATGAGGCCCATTTCCGCTGAGGTGCCTCGAGGCTAATGACACCTAACCTCAGGAACTTCCAAAGGGTCCTTCACACCCTTGCTGGCTACTCAAGAAGTTCCCCAACAGACCTGTCTCCACTCGAGAGGAAGCACGAGAGTCCCGCCCACATCCAGAGGAGCCCCATTTCAGCCTTTGCCCAGGGAGGGCTCCCACACTCACAGGCAAATCAAAGCAACTTCCAAGTGAGTCAGCTTTTCACATCAAGTGGCCAAAGTATTGGAGTTTCAGGTTCAGTATTAGTCCTTCCCAATGTATATTCAGACCTGATTTCCTTTAGGATGGAGTGGTTGTGTCTCCTTGTAGTCTAAGCGACCTACAAGCATCTTCTCCAACACCACAGTTCAAAAGCATCCAATTTTCAGCTGTCACTTTCTTTATAGTACATCTTTCATATCCATCCATGACATATGGAAAAACCATAGCCTTGACTGGATGGATCTTTGTTGGCAAAGCAACGTCTCGGCTTTTTAATATGCTGTCTATTTTGGTCATCACTTTTCTTCCAAGTCATAAATATGTTTTAAGTTCATGGAGGCAGCCATCACCTGCAGTGATTTCCAAGCCCCCAAAAATAGTCTGCTGCTGTTTCCAATGTTTTCCCATCTATTTGCCATGAAGTGATGAGACTGGATGCAATGATTTTAGTTTTCTGAATGCTGAGCTTTAAGCTAACTTTTTCACTCTCCTCTTTCACTTTCATCAGGAGACTCTTTAGTTCTTCTTCACTTTCTGCCATAAGGGTGGTGTCATCTGCATATCTGAGATTACTGATATTTCTCCCAGCAATCTGGATTCCAGCGTGTGCTTCCTCCAGCCCAGTGTTTCTCATGATGTACTCTGCATATAAGTTAAATAAGCAGGGTGACAATATACAGCCTTGACATATTCCTTTTCCTATTTAGAACCAGTCTGTTGTTTCCATGTCCAGTTCGAACTGTTTCTTCCTGACCTGCATACAGGTTTCTCAAGAGACAGGTCAGGTGGTCTGGTATTCCCATCTCTTTCAGAATTTTTCCCAGTTTATTGTGATCCACACAGTCAAAGGCTTTGGCATAGCCAATAAAGCAGAAATATATTTTTTTTTCTGGAACTCTCTTGCTTTTTCAATGATCCAGTGGATGTTGGCAGTTTGATCTCTGGTTTCTCTGCATTTTTTAAATTCCTCTTGAACATTTGGAAGTTCACAGTTCATGTGAACTTGGAGAATTTTGAGCATTACTTTACTAGTGTGTGAGATGAGTGCAATTGTGCAGCAGCTGAATATTCTTTGTCATTGCCTTTCTTTGGGATTGGAATGAAAAACTGACCTAATGACTAGATGTTTTCAATTGCATATGCTGAAAGAACTGGCTGGTGCAGTTTTGAAGAAAACAAATCATTTTAACCCATTTTCTCTGAAGTGCAAGGCATATCATGGCCATCCCTGAATCATAAAGTCACCTTTTCTTTATGTAGTCATAGTTTCATGCCTAAATTATAGGCCAAGTCGTGCTCAAATGGACTCTGATGTCAGGGGCAGATCAACTAATAAAAAGCTTGGATTGTCCCTCTGGAGGAAAGTGAGATCTTGGTCCCACGAGAAGAATCTGAAGGGTTAAGGGAACTTGCAAGTGTGGGGAAAGCTTAGTCCATCCTACATGTACCAAAATCTTAAATAAGGCTTATTTACTTTACCAAAGTAAAAAAACAGATGATAAAAAAAATTATAAATCAATGAAAGGTAAAGAAACTCATAGTCTGTTATCAAAAATTGCATTCTAAGAAAACTTTGCTCTCTTAACCTAGAGAGGAGACTAAATTCCATCTGGTACCAGCTTACCAGAAGACAAACAAACAAACAAACAAATTATCGGTAAGCTTAAAAAAAGTATATTCCATATATCTTGAAGTAGCAGTATTTCTGCAAAGGCATCAGTGTGAAACCATAGAGGACATGGTTAAAACCTGATTAAATAGAAATTGACAATGTAATCTGGTCACTGCTGCGACTTGAAATGCTTTCATATGATAACTGGAATTATAACTGACAGCATTTGACCAGGACATCTCAGATTTTCACGGATGTCACTTAATTTCTAGGATATCTATATTAGGAACTGAAGGAATCTTTGAACCTAGGAAAAGAAAACAACAGTCTCAAAGGCCCTTGCTGAATCATCTATCAGCAAGGAATGTCTTTGCAAGGATCGCAAAGTGAAGGGAAAATACACCGACCTGGCTCTGCAACTTCAGTCCTCTGAGCAGATCTGGAGGTCTCCCTTTGTATAAGCTAACCTGTTCCTTCCAAATAGAGGTTTGCAACACAAAAAAGTGGCCGCCTATTCTTCCCCGAAGGAGGCTCTCTTTCCCCACATCCTGCGAACTCCCTTTCCCAGCCTCCTGGAAAAGCGCTTCTTGCAGTTCCTTTCAGAAAATCCTATGGACGGAGAAGCCTGGTAGGCTGCAGTCCGTGGGGTCGCTGAGGTCGGACACGACTGAGCGACTGCACTTTCATGTTCACTTTCATGCATTGGAGAAGGCAATGGCAACCCACTTACTGTTCTTGCCTGGAGAATCCCAGGGACAGGGGAGCCTAGTGGGCTACCGTCTATGGCATCGCACAGAGTCGAACACGACTGAAGCAACTTAGCAGCAGCAGCAGCAGCAGTTCTTTCTTAGGGGCAGTTATCCCTGAGATTGGGACCTGGAAAGGCAGAGCCACCTCCACACACACGTCTTTTCTGTCCCTTTCCTCTGGAGGAGAGCTCTAGTGAGCCCTAGGTCTGTCAGGAAAATTCTTGGCTTTGACGGGATCCACCCGGTGTGTGAACCTGCATACCCCACCTAGGGGCCACAGGGCACCTGTTTTTGCTCGAGTGGGTCCTGGAGGGGTGCAGCATAGCAAGAGCTTAAAAATCCATCCAATTTGTCTTTTTTTTTTTACCTCGGAGAGAACGAGTTTGCTCCACCTCCCACCCTTTGGCAGTGTGGAGGGAAGAGGGCACCAACCCTCTCCCAAAGGGGACATAGGGCCTACCAGGAGACAAAGGCCCCTTGAGGAGCTGAGCCCAGGTAGGCAGCCAGTGATGTCAAGCACACTCCGCTGCTTGCTTCTTCATGGGCACTCCCACGATCTGCTAGGAATGTCTTTGCAAGTATCTCAAAGGGAAGGGGAGATACATGGCCCTGTCTCTGGAACTTCAGTCCTCTGAGCAGATCTGGAGGTCTTCAGTTGTATAAGCAAACCTGTTCCTTCCAAATAGAGGCTTGCAAACACACCCCCGGTGGTTGCTCTTCTTCCCCGAAGAAGTCTTTCTTTCCCCACATGCTGCGAAATCCCTGTCCCAACCTCCAAGAATAGCACTTCTTGCCATTCCTTTCTTAGAGCAGTTATCCCTGAGCTTGGGGCCGTAGGGATTAGCCCACACTCACAGGGAAAGGCAAAGACTCCTCCATACATCTCTCTATCCTCTTTGCTCTGGAGGAGAGCTCTAGTGAGCCTAGGTCTTTCAGGAAAATTCTTGGCTTGGACAGGATCTCACCCTGTTTGTGAACCTGCATACCCAACCAGGGCTACAGAGCACCTGTATCAGTAAAGTGGGCCCTGAAAGGGTGCAGCCTAGCAAGAGCTTGAAAATCCATTCAATTGCTGTTTTGTACCTCTGACAGAGCGAGCTTGGCTCCACCCTTTGGCAGCGAGGAGAAAAGAGGCATGACACCCTCCCCAAGGGGACATGGGGCCTACTTCGAGAGGAAAGGCCCCTTGTGGAGTTGAGGCCAGGAAGGCACACAGTCGTGTCAAACACACTCCCACTGCTTGCTTCTTCATGGGCACTCCGCTATCAGCTAGGAATGTCTTTGCAATGATCACAAGGGAAGGGGAGATACAGGGCCCTGCTTCTGGACTCGGTGCTCTGAGCAAATCTCGAGGTCTCCCGTTGTTGGTCAAGGTCAAGGTCAAGTTCAAGTTCAAGGTCAAGGTCAAGTTCAAGTTCAAGTTGAAGTTCAAGGTCAAGGTCAAATTCAAGTTGAAGTTCAAGGTCAAGTTCAAGTTCAATAAGTTCAAGGTCAAGGTCAAGTTCAAGTTCAAGTTGAAGTTCAAGTTCAAGTTCAAGTTGAAGTTGAAGTTCAAGTTGAAGTTCAAGTTCAAGGTCAAGGTCAAGTTCAAGTTCAAGTTAAGTTCAAGTTCAAGTTCAAGTTCAAGTACAAGGTCAAGGTCAAGTTCAAGTTCAAGTTCAACGTCAGTTCAAGTTCAAGTTCAAAGTCAAGTTCAAGTTCAAGGTCAAGTTCAAGTTGAAGTTCCAGTTCAAGTTCAAGGTCAAAGGTCAAGGCAATTTCAAGTTCAATGTCAAGGTCAAGTTCAAGGTCAAGGTCAAGTTCAAGTTCAAGGCAGGGCAAGGCCAAGCCAAGACCAAGGCAAGGGCAAGGGCAACGCAAGGGCAAGGCAAGGCCCAGGCCAGGCAAAAGCCAAGGCCACCAAAGCGAAGCCCAAACTCCGTAACGCCTGACAAAGCAGAAGCCACTAGGCCCCTGTGCAGAGGAAGCCACTGAAGGCAGCAAGGCCACAGAGCTCCCGACTCCCATTCCCACAGGAAGATGTGAGGATAAAGGGCCTCATCCCAGCACAGCACCCGCTCCCACCACCCCGCAACCCCGGCCCCCGCCCCCGCAGCAGCCCCCTGAAACAACACTGTCTTCCCAGAAAAGAGAACGGAGAAGCCATTGTGTGCCAAAGGAGCAAGATGAACGAACGATGCCACGCCCTCGAATTTGGGCACACCTGACGCCTCGGAACCCCGGGACTGCGATGGGTCCCCGCGTCTCGGGTGGGAGAGGGTCAACACATTGGCCGAGAGCCCTTGCCCAGGCACCCGCAAATCCCCTGAGATGTGATCCGACCACAGGGACCGAGGGCAAACGTACCGCTTGAGGTGCTGGAGAGCCGGACGAAGCCATGGTGGGAGAGGCACACAGGCACGCTGCAGACTGCTGGCGAGTGGGCGGGGACCCAGCCGCTTAGACTCTGGAGAACGGGAGGCGTCTCCGCCACATTGACGTCAATAGGGTTTGGGTGGGTAGATGGAGGGGGCCGCCCGGCCTTTCCAAGCAGAGACCCTGGACGGAGTCCCGTGGAGCGAGTGGCTTTTCCGGGCACAGCTGTGCCCTGGACCGCCACGATCCCGTTGGGGTGGGCAGGCAGTTCGCGGGCTTTGGTTTTGGCCTCCCTCGCAGCGGGGGTGGATCAACCCGGGTGGATCAATCAGGGGCCCTCAGCAGTGCCAAGGGAGCTCACGCCCAGGAAACGCCCAAGGTCCTTTGAATTGGCCACCAACGCCCCCTTTCCCAGCCTGCCTTGCTCTGGGATTTCTTGCCTTTTCACATTCCACAGGTCCTGGGCCTCGACTGTTCCCCGCTGGCTCCTCCGAGGCATTCGGGACACCAGACGCTCTCTCCAGCGCCTCCACCTAGATCCTCGCTGTCCTTGCCTCCGTTCCCCCATGCCCCCTCCCCAACTCCTCCATGGGCTCTTGGCGTCCTTTCACTACAGCAGTCACAGAGTGCCACACGAGGGCTTTGAGTTGCTGGAGCCCAAGGCTCCGGCCAGAGACCTGAGGGGCCAGCGTCTGGACAGCAGCTAATGCCATTTGGGGCTTTTCTCACATGGAGCCTGAGGCCCGCACCTCCGCGGGCAACCCCAGCGGGAGTGCCTGGAGATACCCGCCCAAGGGGACAGTGTACCCCTACTGTGGGGAAGGAGGTTCCTGTTTTCCCTGCACTGGTTCGACTTTCACGCCGAGGATTGACTCACACCATGATGGCAAGTGAATAGCCCTGTGGGAAAGCCTCATGGGAAAGCCTCGTGGGAAAGCGTCGAGGGAAAGCCACAGATCCCTTGATCCAAGCGAAGGGAAACGTGACACTGCTGATACAGTCGAGAGGAAAGTGCACATGCATGCCCCAAACGAGACGAGGACTGACTCCCCTGGGAGACTCCAGAAGTACCCGAGGTCCTTGTCAGCACTGGAGAGAAATCCTCAGGATCCGGCACCGAATCCATTCAAGGTCTTAGGCACCGCCATCGATGGAGGGGAATCCCGAGTGGCCCCCGAGCAACTCGCATGGGGACTGGCCTTTCCTGAGGCACCAGAGCGGGTCCTGAGGTCCCTTCGTAAGTCGAGAGCACCTGCCGCAACTCGAGAAAATCCAGGAGGTTCTCCCCTCCAGGCGAGATGAGGCCCATTTCTGCTGAGGGGTCTCGAGGCTAATCACATCTAACCTCTGGAACTTTCAAAGGGACTTCACACCCTTGCTGCAACTCAAGAAGTTCCCGACATACCCGTCTCCACTCGAGAGGAGCACGAGAGTTCCGCCAACATCCAGAGGAGCCTGTTTCCGTCTCCTAGTTCGAGAGGAGGGATCCTTACCCTGCGTGTTGGAGAAAGATTCCAGCGTTCCCGTCCCATCTCAAGAGGAGGCGCTCTCCACAGGAAAGGTGAGAGGAACTCCAGGGTCGTGCCACCATTCCAGAGTCCCCACATGTCTCAGTCCATTCCAGGGAAACCTGTACTCCCTGCACTGCCTCGACATTGAAGCGAGGATCGACTCACACCACGGTGGCATGTGGGACAGCCCTGTGGAAAGCCTCGTGGGAAAGCCTCAAGGGAAAGCCACAGATCACTTGATCCACGCGAAGGAAAGCGCGACACCGCTGCTACAGCTCGGGAGTAAAGCCACGTGCATCCCCCTCGAGACGAGACTGACTCCCCTGGGGAGACTCCAGAAGTACCCAAGATCCATGTCAGCACTGGAGAGAATCCTCAGGTTCCGACACCGACTCCACACAAGGTCTTAGGCCCGGCATCGACGGGAGAGGAATCCCGAGAGACCCCGAGCAACTCGCATGGGGACTGGCTTTCCTGAGGCTACCAGAGCGGGTTCCTTGCGTCCCCGTCGTAAGTCGAGAGCACCTTCCGCAACTGGAGAAAATCCAGGAGGTTCTCCCCTCCAGGCGAGATGAGGCCATTCCCTGAGGCTTCTCGAGGCTAATCACACCTAACCTCTGGAACTTCCAAAGGGTTCTTCACACCCTTGCTGCAACTCAAGAAGTTCCCGACATACCCGTCTCCACTCGAGAGGAAACACGAGAGTTACGCAAACATCCGGAGGAGCTCCGTTTACGCCTCATAGCTCGAGAGGAGGGATCCTTTCCCTGCGTGGTCGGGAAAGAATTCCCGGCGTTCCCGTCGCATCTCAAGTGGAGGCGCTCTCCACAGGAAAGGCGAGAGGGAACCCCAGGGTCGTGCCACCATTCCCAGAGTCCCCCAGATGTCTCAGTCCATTCCAGGGAAACCTGTTTTCCCTGCACTACCTCGACTTTCAAGCCGAGGATCGACTCACACCACGGTGTGCCACGTGGGACAGCCCTGTGGGAAAGCCTCGTGGGAAAGCCTCGTGGGAATGACTGGAGGGAAAGCCACAGATCCCTTGATCCACGCAAAGGGAAGTGTGACACTGCTGCTACAGCTCGGATTAAATCGCACGTGCATGCCCCCACTCGAGATGAGGACTGACTCCCCTGGGGGAGACTCCAAAAGTACCCAAGATCCATGTCAGCACTGTAGAGAAATCCTCAGGTTCTGGCACCCACTCCAAACAAATCTTAGGCCCCGGCATCGACGGGAGAGGAATCCCGAGAGGCCCCGAGCAAACTCGCATGGGGACTGGCCTTTCCTGAGGCCACCAGAGCTGGTCCCTGAGGTCCCCGTCTTAAGTTGAGAACACCTGCCCCAACTCGAGAAAATCCAGGAGGTTCTCCCTCCAGGCCGAGATGAGGCCCATTT
>NW_017193024.1:0-10007 GCF_001704415.2 Capra hircus
AAAATCCAGGAGGTTCTCCCTCCAGGCGAGATGAGGCCATTTCCAAGCGCCGCTGAGGCGTCTCGAGGCTAATCACACCTAACCTCTGGAACTTCCAAAGGGTCCTTCACACCCTTGCTGCAACTCAAGAAGTTCCGACATACCCGTCTCCACTCGAGAGGAAGCACGAGAGTCCCGCCACATCCAGAGGAGCCCCGTTTCTGCCTGATCTCGAGAGGAGGGATCCTTTCCCTGCGTGGTGGGAAAAGAATTCCCGCGTTCCTGTCGCATCTCAAGAGGAGGCACTCTCCACAGGAAAGGCGAGAGGAAACTCCAGGGTCGTGCCACCATTCCCCGAGTCCCCAGATGTCTCAGTCCATTCCAGGGAAACCTGTTTTCCCTGCACTGCTTCCACTTACAAGCAAGGATCGACTCACACCACGGTGGCACGTGGGAGAGCCTGGGGAAAAGCTCGAGGAAAGCCACAGAACCCTTGATCCACGCGAAGGGAAGCGCGACACTGCTGCTATAGCTCGGGAGGAAAGCGCACGTGCATGCCCCCACTGGAGACGAGGGCTGACTCCCCTGGGAGACTCCAGAAGTACCCCAAGATCCATGTCGGCACTGGAGAGGAATCCTCAGGTTCCGGCACCGAACTCCACACAAGGTCTTAGGCCCCGGCATCGACGGGAGGAATCCCGAGAGGCCCCGAGCAACTCGCATGGGGACTGGCCTTTCCTGAGGCCACCATTTCGGTCCCTGAGGTCCCGTCGTAAGTCGAGAGCACCTGCCGCAACTCGAGAAATCCAGGAGGTTCTCCCCTCCAGGCGAGATGAGGCCCATTTCCGCCGAGGCGTCTCGAGGCTAATCACAACTAAACCCTGGAACTTCCAAAGGGTCTTTCACACCCTTGCTGCAACTCAAGAAGTTCCCCGACATACCCGTCTCCACTCGAGAGGAAGCACGAGAGTCCCGCCACATCCAGAGGAGCCCCGTTTCCGCCTCCTAGCTCGAGAGGAGGGATCCTTTCCCTGCGTGGTCGGAAAGAATTCCGGCATTCCCGTCGCATCTCAAAGGAGGCGCTCTCCACAGGAAAGGCGAGAGGAACTCCAGGGTCGTGCCACCATTCCCAGAGTCCCCCAGATGTCTCAGTCCATTCAGGGAAACCTGTTTTCCCTGCACTGCCTCGACTTTCAAGCCGAGGATCGACTCACACCACGGTGGCACGTGGGACAGCCCTGTGGGAAAGCCTCGTTGGAGTGGGAAGCCTCGAGGGAAAGCCACAGATCCCTTGATCCACGCGAAGGAAACGTGACACTGCTGCTACAGCTCGGGAGGAAAGCGCACGTGCATGCCCCCACTCGAGACGAGGACTGACTCCCTGGGAGACTCCAGAAGTACCCCAAGATCCATGTCAGCACTGGAGAGGAATCCTCAGGTTCCGGCACCGAATCCACACAAGGTCTTAGGCCCCGGCATCGACGGGAGAGGATCCCGAGAGGCCCCCGAGCAACTCGATGGGGACTGGCTTTCCTGAGGCCACCAGAGCGGGTCCCTGAGGTCCCCGTTGTAAGTCGTGGAGCACCTGCCGCAACTCGAGAAAATCCAGGAGGTTCTCCCCTCTAGGCGAGATGAGGCCCATTTCCGCTGAGGCGTCTCGAGGCTAATCACACCTAACCTCTGGAACATTCCAAAGGGTCCTTCACACCCTTGCTGCAACTCAAGAAGTTCCCCGACATACCCGTCTCCACTCGAGAGGAAGCACGAGAGTCCCGCCACATCCAGAGGAGCCCCGTTTACCGACTCCTAGCTCGAGAGGAGGGATCTTTTCCCTTGCCGTGGTCGGTCAAAGAATTCCCGGCGTTCCCGTCGCATCTCAAGAGGAGTCGCTCTCCACAGGAAAGGCGAGGAGGAACTCCAGGGTCGTGCCTCCATTCCCAGAGTTCCCCAGATGTCTCAGTCCATTACAGGGAAAACTGTTTTCCCTGCATGCCTCGACTTTCAAGCCGAAGGATCGACTCACACCACGGTGGCACGTGGGACAGCCCTGTGGGAAAGCCTCGTGGGAAAGCCCTCATGGGAAATCCTCGAGGGAAAGCCACAGATCCCTTGATCCACGCCTAGGGAAGCGTGACTCTGCTGCTACACCTCGGGAGGAAAGGAGCACGTGCATGCCCACACTGGAGACGAGGACTGACTCCCCTGGGGAGACTCCAGAAGTACCCCAAGATTCCATGTCAGCACTGGAGAGGAATCCTCAGGTTCCGGCACCGAATCCACACAAGGTCTTAGGCCCCGACATCGACGGGAGAGGAATCCGGAGAGGCCCCTGAGCAACGCGCATGGGTACTGGCCTTTCCTTGAGTACACCAGAGCGGGTGCCTGAGGTTCCCGTCGTAAGTCGAGGGCACCTGCCTCAACTCGAGAAACTCCAGGAGGTTCTCCTCTCCAGGCGAGATGAAGTCCATTTCCGCTGAGGCGTCTCGAGGCTAATCACAACTAAACTCTGGAACTTTCAAAGGGTCGTTCACACCCTTGCTGCAACTCAAGAAGTTCCCCGACATACCCGTCTCCACTCGAGAGGATGCAAGAGAGTCCCGCCCCATCCAGAGGAGCCCCGTTTCCGCTTCCTAGCTCGAGAGGAGGGATCCTTTCCCTGCGTGTTCGGTCAAGTATTCCTGGCATTCCCGTCGCATCTCAAGAGGAGGCGCTCTCCACAGGAAAGGCGAGAGGAACTCCAGTGTCGTGCCACCATTCCCAGAGTACCCCAGATGTCTCAGTCCATTCCAGGGAAAACTGTTTTCCCTGCACTGTCTCGAATTTCAAGCCGAGGATCGACTCACACCACGGTGGCACGTGGGACAGACCTGTGGGAAAAGCCTCGAGGGAAAGCCACAGATCCCTTGATCCACGCGAAGGGCAGCGTGACACTGCTGCCTACAGCTCGGGAGGAAAGGGCACGTGCATGCCCCCACTCCTGACGAGGACTGACTCCCCTGGGGAGACTCCAGAAGTACCCCAAGATATATGTCAGCACTGGAGAGGAATCCTCAGGTTCCGGCACCGACTCCACAAAAGGTCTTAGGACCCGGCATCGACGGGAGACGTTCCCGAGAAGTCCCTGAGCAACGGGCATGGGGACTGGATTTTCCTGAGTCCACCAGAGCGGGTCCCTGAGGTCCCCGTCTTAAGTCGAGAGCACCTGCCGCAACTCGAGAAAATCCAGTAGGTTCTCCCCCTCCAGGCGAGATGAGGCCATCCGATTTTCCGATCAGGCGTCTCGAGGCTAATCACACCTAACTTCTGGAACTTCCAAAGGGTCCTTCACACGCCTTGCTGCAACTCAAGAAGTTCCCCGACACACCCATCTCCATTTGAGAGGAAGCTCGAGAGTCCCACCCACATCCAGAGGAGCCCCATTTCAGCCTCATAGCTCCAGAGGAGGAATCCTTTCCCTGCCTGGTCGGTCAAGAATTCCCGGCGTTCCCGTTGCATCTCAAGAGGAAGTGCTCTGCACAGGAAAGGCGAGATGAACTCCAGGGTTGTGCTACCATTCACAGAGTCCCCCAGATGTCTCAGTCCATTCCAGGGAATCCTGTTTTTCCTGCACTGCCTCGACTTTCAAGCCGAGGATCGACTCACACCACGGTGGCACATGGGACAGCCCTGTGGGAAATCCTCGTGGGAAAGCCTCGTGGGAAAGCCTCGATGGAAAGCCACAGATCCCTTGATCCACGTGAAGGGAAGCGCGACACTGTTGCTACACCTCGGGAGGAAATGGCACGTGCATGCACCCACACGAGACGAGGACTGACTCCCCTGGGGAGAATCCAGAAGTACCACAAGATCCATGTCAGCACTGGAGAGTAATCCTCAGGTTCCGGCACCGAATCCACACAAGGTCTTAGGCCCCGGCATCGATGGGAGAGGAATCCGAGAGGCTCCTGAGCAACGCGCATGGGGACTGGCCTTTCCTGAGTCCACCAGAGCGGGTGCCTGAGGTTCCCGTCGTAAGTTGTGAGCACCTGCCTCAACTCGAGAAACTCCAGGAGGTTCTCCCCTCCAGGGCAGATGAGGCCCATTTCTGCTGAGGCGTCTCGAGGCTAATCACACCTAACCTCTGGAACTTCCAAAGGGTCCTTCACACCCTTGCTGCAAATCAAGAAGTTCCCGACATACCCGTCTCCACTCGAGAAGAAGCACGAGAGTCCCGCCCACATCCAGAAGGAGCCCCATTTCCGCCACCTTGCTCGAGAGGAGGGATCCTTTCCCTGCGTGGTCGGGAAAGAATTCCCGGCGTTTCCGTCGCATCTCAAGAGGAGGCGCTCTCCACAGGAAAGGTGAAAGGAACTCCAGGTCGTGCCACCATTCCAGAGTCCCCCAGATGTCTCAGTCCATTCCAGGGAAACCTGTTTTCCCTGCACTGCTTCGACTTTCAAGCCGAGGATCGACTCACACCACGGTGGAACGTGGGACAGCCCTGTGGGAAAGCCTCGTGGGAAAGCCTCGGAAAGCCTCGAGGGAAGCCACAGATCCCTTGATCCACGCGAAGGGCAGCGTGACACTGCTGCTACAGCTCGGGAGGAAAGCGCACGTGCATGCCCCCACTCGAGACGAGGATTGACTCCCCTGGGGAGACTCCAGAAGTACCCCAAGATCCATGTCAGCACTGGAGAGGAATCCGCAGATTCCGGCACCGACTCCACACAAGGTCTTAGGCCGCGGCATCGACGGGAGAGGAATCCCGATAGGCCCCCGAGCAACTCGCATGGGGACTGGCCTTTCCTGAGGCCACCAGAGCGGGTCCCTGAGTCCCCGTCGTAAGTCGAGAGCACCTGCCGCACCTCGAGAAAATCCAGGAGGTTCTCCCCTCCAGGCGAGATGAGGCCCATTTCCACTGCGGGGTCTCGAGGCTAATCACACCTAACATCCTGGAACTTCCAAAGGGTCCTTTACAACCATGCTGCAACTCAAGAAGTTCCACCGACATACCCGATCTCCACTCGAGAGGAAGCACGAGAGTTCCCGCCCATATCCAGAGGAGCCCCGTTTCCGGCCTCCATAGCTCGGAGAGGAGGGATCCTTTCGCTGCTGGTCGGGAAAGAAATTCCCCGGCGTTTCCGTCGCATCTCAAGAAGAGGCGCTCTCCACAGGAAAGGCGAGAGGAACTCCAGGGTCGTGCCACCATTCCCAGAGTCCCCAGATGTCTCAGTCCATTCCAGGGAAACCAGTTTTTCCCTGCCGTAGCCTCGACTTTCAAGCCGAGGATCGACTCACACCACGGTGGCACGTGGGACAGCCCTGTGGGAAAGCCTCGTGGGAAAGCCTCGTGGGAAAGCCTCGAGGGAAAGACACAGATCCCTTGATGCACGAAAGGGAAGCGCGACACTGCTGTTACTGCTCGGGAGGAAAGTGCACGTGCATGCCCCCACTCGAGACGAGGACTGACTCCCCTGGGGAGACTCCAGAAGTACCCCAAGATCCATGACAGCACTGGAGAGGAATGCTCAGGTTCCGGCACCGACTCCACACAAGATCTTAGGCCCTGGCATCGACGGGAGAGGAATTCCGAGAGGTCCCCGCAACTCGCATGGGGACTGGCCTTTCCTGAGGCCACCATAGCGGGTCCCTGAGGTCCCCGTCGTAAGTCGAGAGCATATGCCGGAACTCGAGAAAATCCAGGAGGTTCTCCCCTCCAGGCGAGATGAGGCCCATTTCCGGTGAGGCGTCTCCAGGCTAATCACACCTAAACTCTGGAACTTCCAAAGGGTCCTTCACACCCTTGCTGCAACTCAAGAAGTTCCCGACATACCCGTCTCCACTCGAGATGAAGCACGAGAGTCCCGCCAACATCCAGAGGAGCCCCGTTTCGGCCTCATAGCTCGACTGGACGGATCCTTTCCCTGCGTGGTCGGGAAAGAATTCCCGGCGTTCCCGTCGCATCTCAAGAGGAGGCGCTCTCCACAGGAAAGGCGAGAGGAACTCCAAGGTCATGCCACCATTCCCAGAGTCCCCCAGATGCCTCAGTCCATTGCAGGGAAAACTGTTTTCCATGCACTGCCTCGACTTTCAAGCCGAGGATCGGCTGACTCCACGGTGGCACGTGGGACAGCCCTGTGGGAAAGCCTCGTGTGAAAGCCTCATGGGAAAGCCCCGAGGGAAAGCCACTGATCCCTTGATCCACGGGAGGGGAAGCGTGACACTGCTGCTGCAGTTTGGGAGGAAAGCGAAAGGTGCATGCCCCTACTTGAGACGAGGACTGACTCCCGTGGGGACACTCCGCAGGTACCCCAAGATCCATGTCAGCACTGGAGAGGAATCCTCAGGTTCCAGCACCGTCTCCACACAAGTTTTTAGGCCCCGGCATCGACTTGGAGAAAAATCCCGAGAGGACCCCGAGCAACTCGCATGGGGACTGGCCTTTCCTGAGGCCACCAGAGCGGCTCCCTGAAGTCCCCATCGTAAGTCGAGAGCACCTGCCGCAACTCGAGAAAATCCAGGACGTTCTCCCCTCCAGGCGAGATGAGGCCCTTTTCCTCTGAGGCGTCTCGAGGCTAACCATACCTAACATCTGGAACTTCCAAAGGGTCCTTCTCACCCTTGCTGCAACTCAAGAAGTTCTCCGACATACCTGACTCCACTCGAGAGGAAGCACGAGAATCCCGCCCACATCCAGAGGAGCCCCGTTTCCGCCTCATACCTCGAGATCAGGTATCCTTTCCCTGCATGTTCAGGAAAGAATTCCCGGTGTTCCCGTCGCATCTCAAGAGGAGGCGCTCTCCACAGGAAAGGCGGAGGAACTCCAGGGTTGTGCCACCATTCCAAGAGTCCCCCAGATATCTCAGTCTGCCGGGGTCCAGCCCCGCTGGATCCAGGGAATTCGACGGATGGACGGCGTTGTCGTGGAAAGTCTTTTTTATTTATTAATGTAAGATTAGATTAAGAAATTATAGTGTAGTAAGAAGATTAACTGGAGGAAAAGGGCTGAATAGCTTGGTTTACGTGGAAGACCAATAAAATTCCAGACAAGGAATTTTCACCATCTACGTTGGGCCACCAGCCCCTGCTTGAATATCTAAGGGTGCCTCGCCTTAAGCTCCCTTTCGTGCAGGTCTTAACAGCCAGGCAAGTAAGTAGACCTGGCGAGCCTCCGCGCCCCTGGTGGAGATTCAGCCTTAAGTTAAAGTAAAAAGCAGAGAGAAGGAAAGGGAGAGAAGAAGAAAGAGAGAAAAAGACACGGGGGGAGCCTGAGTCCCAAGAAACCAGGCCGAGAGACTAGTTCGAGAAACTGGTCCGAGAAACTGCCCCCATTCCTTTATTGTTCATAAAGCCTTTTATACTTTTGATAAAACATGGAGTTCAATGGGTAACACAAAATTATGTAGCGTTCGCACCCCAGACTCTTTCTGTACATCATTTTGTATACAAAAGGTCTCTGGTGATTTACATTATCTTCTGGCCAAGAGGCTTGTTAAACACTTTTTGGCTCTCTTCCTTAATGAATGTTAATTTTGTTTCCTCTGAAGTGTTTTTCTTTAATCTGCATTTCCTTAAAGCATTAAAGTTACATCTCTATAGAACAAAGGTGCAGTGGGTTATAACAAAGAAGGTACTTAACTCAAAGATCTAATGTTGCTAATACCAGGTCTACTACTTGTTTTTTTAATATACCAACTCTATCTAAAAATAAAGGATATGAAAATTTAGCAGCAAGCATTGACCCAAAAAATGAAACTTTTAATCAGTCCTATTATAAAGATTTTGACTCCTCGGATGCCCCTACATTCCTAGGATGCTTTAAGCTTCCTGTGCCTCCTGGGGAAAGGAGGCCTCAAACAATCACATGCCCAGCTGTATGAGTCCTGCAGGCAGGCTAGAAAGCATTCAGAGGGGTTTTTGGATTGAAACACTCTTTCAAATGCAGAAGACTAAAGCCCTGAATTGACTTTTTCCAGAAAATGTCAGAAGAGTGGAAAAGCAGAGCAAAAAAGCCGGCAGATTTTTGTTGGGGTACGTGGGTAGGAACTTCCAGAGGGGTCCCTGAAGTCTGAACACACCATGCCTATGTCAGCTTTCTTCCTCATGACGTTATCACGGGCGGGAGTCCTCATACTGGCTCCCAGCATCAGTCCAATTCAGAGGAACCTGTTTTCCCTGCACTGCCTCGTCTTTCACGCTGAGGATCAACTCACACCACGGTGGCACGAGGGAAAGCCCTGTGAGAAAGCCTCGTGGGAAAGCCTCCAGGGAAAGCCACAGATCCCTTGATCCACACGACGGGAAGCGTGACCCTGCTGCTACAGCTCGGGAGGAAAGCACACGTGCGTGCCCTCACTTGAGAGGAGGATTGACTCTCCAGGTGAGACTCCAGAAGAACCCCAATATCCATGTCAGCACTGCTGAGGAAACCTCAGGTTCCGGCCCCGAATCCACACAAGTTGTTCGGCCCGGGCATCAACAGGAGAGTTATCAAGAGAAGCCCCCCAGCATCTGGCATGGGGACTGGACTTTGATGAAGCCACCAGAGCGGGTCCCTGAGGTCCCCGTCGTAAGTCGGGAGCACCTGCCGCAACTCGAGAAAATCCAGGAGGTTCTCCCCTCCAGGCGAGATGAGGCCCATTTCCAATGAGGTGTCTCGAGGCTAATTACATCTAATCTCTGGAACTTCCAAAGGGTCCTTCACACCCTTGCTGCAACTCAAGAAGTTCCCCGAAATTCCCATCTCCACTCGAGAGGAAACACGAGGGTCCTGCCCACATCCAGAGTAGCCCCGTTTCATCCTCCTAGCTAGAGATGAGGGATCCTTTCCCTGCTTGGTCGGGAAAGAATTCCGGCATTCCCGTCGCATCTCAGGTGGAGGCGCTCTCCACAGGAAGGGAGAGAGGAACTCCATGGTCGTGCCACCATTCAAAGCGTCCCCAGATGTCTCAGTCCATTCCAGAGGATCTTGTTTTTACAGAGTGCTTAAACTTTCATGCCGAGGATCGCCTCACACCACGGTGGCACGGGGAAAGCCCTGTGGGAAAGCCTCGTGGGAAATCCTCTAGGAAAAGCCTAGAGGAAAAGCCACAGATCCATTGATCCACGCGACGGGAAGCATGACACTGCTGCTACAGCTCGGGAGGAAAGAGCATGCGCATGCCCCCACTCGAGACGAGGACTGATTCCCCTTGGGAGACTTCAGAAGTATCCCAAAAACATGTCAGCACTGGAGAGGAATACTCAGGTTCTGGCCCCCACTCCACCGAAGGTCTTGGGCCCCGGCATCTACCGGTGAGGAATCCCGAGAGGCCCTCTAGCAACTCGCATGGGGACTGGTCTTCCTAAGGCCAACAGAACGGGTCCCTGAGGTCCCCGTCGTAAGTCGAGAGCACCTGCCACAACTCGAGAAAATGAAGGAGATTCTCCCCTTCAGGCGAGATGAGGCCCATTTCCACTGAGACGTCTCGAGGCTAATCACACCTAACCTCTGGAACTTCCAAAGGGTCCTTCACACCCTTGTTGCAACTCAAGAAGATCCAGGAGAGACCCGTCGCCACTACATAGGAATCACCAGGGTACCACCCACATCCAGAGGAGCCCCAATTCCCCCTCCTAGCTCAATGTGAGGGATGCTTTCCCTGATTGGCCGGGAAAGAATTCCTGTCGTACCTGTCGCATCTCAAGAGGAGGCACGCTCCACAAGAAAGGTGAGAGGAACTCCAGGGTCGTTCCACCATTCCAAGAGTCCCCCAGATGTCTCAGTCCTTTCCAGAGGAACTTGTTTACCCTGCACTGCCTCGACGTTCACGCGGAGGACCGACTCACACGATGGTGGCACGTGGGACAGCCCTGTGGGAAAGCCTCGTGGGAAAGTCTCGTGGGAAAGCCTCGAGGGAAAACAAGAAACCCCTTGATCAACCCAACGGGAAAATTGACTCTGCTCCTAATGCTCGGAGAAAAGCGGCACGTGCATGCCCCCATTGGAGACGAAGATGACTCCCCTGTGGAGACTCCAGTAGTACCCCAAGATCCATGTCAGCACTGGA
>NW_017193025.1:0-10007 GCF_001704415.2 Capra hircus
AGAAACGGGGCTCCTCTGGATGTGGGCGGACTCTCGTGCTTCCTCTCGAATGGAGACGGTATGTCGGGGAACATCTTGAGTTGCAGCCAGGGTGTGAAGCACCGTTTGGAAGTTCCAGAGATTAGGTGTGATTAGCCTCGAGACGCCTCAGCAGAAATGGGCCTCATCTCGCCTGGAGGGGAGAACCTCCTGGATTTTCTCGAGATAGGGCAATTGCTCTCGACTTACGACGGGGACCTCAAGGACCCGCTCTGGGGGCCTCAGAAAAGGCCAGTCCCCATGCGAGTTGCTCGTGGGCCTCTCGGGATTCCTCTCCCGTCGATGTCGGGGCCTAAGGACCTTGTGTGGAGTCGGTGCCGGAATCTGAGGTTTCCTGTGCAGTGCTGACATGGATCTTGGGGTACTTCTGGAGTCTTCCCAGGGGAGTTAGTCCTCGTCTCGAGTGGGGGCATGCACCTGCGCTTTCCTCCCTAGCTGTAGCAGCAGTGTCATGCTCCAGTCGTGTGGATCAAGGTATCAGTGGCTTTCCCTCGAGGCTTTCCCACGATGCTTTCCAGCAAGGCTTTCCCACGAGGCTTTCCCACAGGGCTGTCCCACGTTGCCACGGTGTTGTGAGTCGATCCTCGGCTTGAGAGTCGAGGTAGTGCAGGGAAAACAGGTTTCCCTGAAATGGACTGAGACATCTGGGGGACTCTGGGAATGGTGGCACGACCCTGGAGTTCCTTTCGCCTTTCCTGTGGAGAGCGCCTCCTCTTGAGATGCGACGAGAACGCCGGGAATTCTTTCCCGACCACGCAGGGAAAGGATCCCTCCTCTAGAGCTAGGGGGCTGAAACGGGGCTCCTCTGGATGTGGGCGGGACTCTCGTGCTTCCTCTCCAGTGGAGACGGGTATGTCGGGGAACTTCTTGAGTTGCAGCAAGCGTGTGAAGGACCCTTTGGAAGTTCCAGAGGTTAGGTGTGATTAGCCTCGAGACGCCTCAGCGAAATGGGGCTCACCTCGCCTGGAGGGGAGGACCTCGTGGATTTTCTCGAGTTGCGGCAGGTGCTCTCGACTTACGACAGGGACCTCAGGGACCCGCTCTGGTGGTCTCACGAAAGGCCAGTCCCCATGCGAGTTGCTCGGGGCCTCTCGGGTTTCCTCTCCCGTCGAAGCCGGGGCCTAAGATCTTATGTGGAGTCTGTGGCAAAACCTGAGAATTCCTCTCCATTGCTGACATGGATCTTGGGGTACTTCTGAAGTCTCCCCAGGGGAGTCAGTCCTTCTCTAAGTGGTGGCATGCACGTGCGCTTTCCTCCCGAGCTGTAGCAGCAGTGTCACGCTTCCCTTCGCGTGGATCAAGGGATCTGTGGCTTTCCCTCGAGGCTTTCCCAGGAGGCTTTTCCACGATGCTTTCCCACAGGGCTGTCCCACGTGCCACCGTGGTGTGAGTCGATCCTCGGCTTGAAAGTCCAGGCAGTGCAGGGAAAACAGTTTTCCCTGGAATGGACTGAGAAATCTGGGGGACTCTGGGAATGGGGGAACGACCCTGGAGTTCCTCTCGCCTTTCCCGTGGAGAGCGCCTCCTCTAGAGATGCAACGGGAACGCCGGAAATTCGTTCCCAACCCTGCAGGGAAAGGATCCCTCCTCTCGAGCTAGGAGGCGGAAACGGCGCTCCTCTGGATGAGGGAGGGACTCTCCTGATTCCTCTCGAGTGGAGACGCGTATGTCGGGGAACTTCTTGAGTTGCAACAAGGGTGTGAAGGACCCTTTGGAAGTTCCAGAGGTTAGGTGTGATTAGCCTCGAGACGCCTCAGCGGAAATGGGCCTCATCTCGCCTGGAGGGGAGAACCTCCTGGATTTTCTCGAGTTGCGGCAGGTGCTCTCGACTTAGGACGGGGACCTCAGGGACCCGCTCTGGTGGCCTCAGGAAAGGCCAGTCCCCAGCGAGTTGCTCGGGAGCATCTCGGGATTCCTCTCCTGTCGATGCCGGGGTCTAAGACCTTGTGTGGAGTCGGTGCCGGAACCTGAGGATTCCTCTCCAGTGCTGACATGGATCTTGGGGTACGTCTGGAGTCTCCCCAGGGGAGTCAGTCCTCGTCTCGAGTGGGGGCATGCACGTGCGCTTTCCTCCCGAGCTGTAGCAGCAGTGTCACGCTTCCCTTCGCGTGGATCAAGGGATCTGTGGCTTTCCCTCCAGGCTTTCCCATGAGGCTTTCCCACAGGGCTGTCCCACGTGTCACCGTGGTGTGAGTCGATCCTCGGCTTGAAAGTCGAGGAAGTGTAGGGAAAACAGGTTTCCCTGTAATGAACTGAGACATCTGGGGGACTCTGGGAATGGTGGCACGACCCTGGAGTTCCTCTCGCCTTTCCTGTGGAGAGCGCCTCCTCTTCAGATGCAACGGGAACGTCGGGAATTCTTTCCCGACCACGCAGGGAAAGGATCCCTCCTCTCGAGCTAGGAGGCGGAAATGGGGCTCCTCTGGATGTGGGCGGGACTCTCGTGCTTCCTCTCGAGTGGAGACGGGTATGTCGGGGAACTTCTTGAGTTGCAGCAAGGGTGTGAAGGACCCTTTGGAAGTTCCAGAGGTTAGGTGTGATTAGCCTTGAGACACCTCAGCGGAAATGGGCCTCATCTTGCCTGGAAGGGAGAACCTCCTGGATTTTCTCAAGTTGGGGCAGGTGCTCTCGACTTAAGACGGGGACCTCAGGGACCCGCTCTGGTGGCCTCAGGAAAGGCCAGTCCGCATGCGAGTTGCTCGGGGCCTCTCGGGATTCCTCTCCCGTCGATGCCGGGGCCTAAGACTGCCGGGAGCCAGTGTGAGGAAGCCCGCCCGTGATAAGGTTATGAGGAAGGAAGCTGACATACGCAAGGCGTGCTCAGACTTCAGGGATCCCTCTGGAAATTTTTAAGCACGTACCCCAACAAAAATCTGCCGGTTTTTATGCTCTGCTTTTTCACTCTTCTGACCTTTTCTGGAAAAAGTCAATTCAGGCCGTTAGTCTTCTGCATTTGAAAGAGTGTTTCAATCCAAAAACCCTCTGATTTCTTTCTAGCCTGCCTGTAGGACTCGTACAGCTGCGCTTGTGATTGTTTGAGGCCTCCTGACCGCAGGAGGCACAGGAAGCTTAAAACATCCTAGGAATGCCGGAGCTTCCGAGGAGTCAAAATCTTTAGAATAGGACTGATTAAAAGTTTCATTTTTTGGGTCAATGCTTGCTGCCAAATTTTCATATCCTTTATTTTTAGATATAGTTGGTATATAGAAAAAACAAGTAGCAGACCTGGTATTAGCAACATTAGATCTTTGAGTTAAGTACCTTCTTTGTTATAACCCACTGCACCTTTGTTCTATAGAGATGTAACTTTAATGCTTTAAGGAGATGCAGATTAAAGAAAAACACTTCAGGGGAAACAAAATTAACATTCATTAAGGAAGAGAGCCAAAAAGTGTTAACAAGCCTCTTGGCCAGAAGATAATGTAAATCACCTGAGACCTTTTGTATACAAAATGATATACAGAAAGAATCTGGGTTGCGAACACTACATAATTTTGTGTTATCCATTGATCTCCATGTTTTATCAAAAGTATAAAAGGCCTTCTGAACAATAAAGGAGGAGGCCAGGGGCCAGGGGGCCAGTTTCTCGGACCAGCTTCTCGAACTAGTCTCTCAGCCTGGTTTCTTGGGACTCTGGCTCCCCCCGTGTCTTTCTCTCTCTTTCTTCTTCTCTACCTTTCCTTCTCTCTGCTCTTTACTATAACTTCAGGCTGAATCTCCACCTGGAGTGCGGAGGCTCGCCAGGTCTACTTACTTGCCCTGGCTGTTAAGACCCGCACGAAAGGGAGCTTAAGGCGAGGCACCCTTAGATATTCAAGCGGGCGCCGGAGGCCCAAAGTAGGTGGTGCAAATTCCTTGTCTGGAATTTTATTGGCCGTCCGCGTAAACCAAGCTATTCAGCCCTCTTCCTCCACTTAATCTTCTTACTACACTATAGTTTCCTAATCTAATCTTACATTAATAAATAAACAAGTCTTTCCACGCCAACGCCGTCCACCCTTCGAATTCCCTGGATCCACCGGGGCTGGACCCCGGCATAAGACCTCGTGTGGAGGCGGTGCCGGAACCTGAGGATTTCTCTCCAGTGCTGACATCGATCTTGGGGTACTTCTGGAGTCTCCCCAGGGGAGTCAGTCCTGGTCTCGAGTGGGGGCATGCACGTGCGCTTTCCTCCGGAGCTGAAGAAGCAGTGTCGCACTTCCCTTCTCGATGGATCAAGGGATCAGGGGCTTTCCCTCGAGGCTTTCCCACGAGGCTTTCCAACGAGGCTTTCCCACAGGGCTGTCCCACGTGCCACCGTGGTGTGAGTCGAACCTCGTCTTGAAAGTCGAGGCAGTGCAGGGAAAACAGGTTTCCCTAGGAATGGACTGAGATATCTGGTTGTCTCTGGGAATGATGGCACGACCCTGGAGTTCCTCTCGCCTTTCCTGTGGAGAGCGCCTCCTCTTGAGATGCGACGGGAACGCCGGGAATTCTTTCCCGACCACGCAGGGAAAGGATCCCTCCTCTCGATCTAGGAGGCGGAAACGGGGCTCCTCTGGATGTGGCCGGGACTCTCGTGCTTCCTCTCAAGTGGAGACGGGTATGTCGGGGAAATTGTTAAGTTGCAGCAAGGGTGTGAAGGACCCTTTGGAAGTTCCAGAGGTTAGGTGTGATTAGCCTCGAGACGCCTCAGCGGAAATGGGCCTCATCTCGCCTGGAGGGGAGAACCTCCTGGATTTTCTCGAGTTGCAGCAGGTGCTCTCGACTTACGACGGGGACCTCAGGGACCCGCTCTGGTGGCCTCAGGAAAGGTCAAACCCCATGTGAGTTGCTCGGGTTCCTCTCGGGATTCCTCTCCCGTCTATGCCTGGGCATAAGATCTTGTGTGGAGTCGGTGCTGGAACCTGAGCATTCCTCTCCAGTGCTGACATGGATTTTCGGGTACCTCTGGAGTCTCCCCAGTGGAGTCAGTCCTCGTCTCGAGCGGGGGCATGCACGTGCGCTTTCTTCCCGAGCTGTAGCAGCAGTGTCACGCTTCCCTTCGCGTGGATCAAGCGATCAGGGGCTTTCCCTCGAGGCTTTCCCAGGAGTCTTTCCCACTAGTCTTTCCCACAGGGCTGTGCCACGTGCCACTGTGGTGTGAGTCGATCCTCTGCTTGAAAGTCGAGACAGTGCAGGGAAAACAGGTTTCCCTGGAATGGACTGAGACATCTGGGGGACTCTGGGAATGTGGCACGACCCTGAAGTTCCTCTCGCCTTTCCTGTGGAGAGCGCCTCCTCTTGAGATGCGACGGGAATGCGGGGAATTCTTTCCCGACCACGCAGGGAAAGGATCCCTCCTCTCGAGCTAGGAGGCGGAAACTGGGGCTCCTCTGGATTGTGGGCGGGACTCTCGTGCTTCCTCTCGAGTGGAGACGGGTATGTCGGGGAACTTCTTGAGTTGCAGCAAGGTTGTGAAGGACCCTTTGTAAGTTCCAGAGGTTAGGTGTGATTAGCCTCGAGACGCCTCAGCGGAAATGGGCCTCATCTAGCCTGGAGCGGGGAACCTCCTGGATTTTCTCGAGTTGCGGCAGTTGCTCACGACTTACGACCGGGACCTCAGGGACCCGATCTGTTGGCCTCAGGAAAGGCCAGTCCCATGCGAGTAGCTCGCGGGGCCTCTCAGGATTCCTCTCCCGTCGGTGCAGGGGCCTAAGATCTTGTGTGAAGTGGGTGCCGGAACCTGAGGATTCCTCTCCAGTGCTGACATGGATCTTGGGTACTTCTGGAGTCTCCCCAGTGGAGTCAGTCCTCGTCTCCGAGTTGGGGCATGCACGTGAGCATTCCTCCCGAGCTGTAGCACCAGTGTAACGCTTCCCTTCGCTTGGATCAAGGGATCTGTGGCTTTCCCTCGAGGCTTTACCACAGGGCTGTCCCACGTGCCACCGTGGTGTGAGTCGATCTTCAGCATGAAAGTCGAGGCTGTGCAGGGAAAACAGGTTTCCCTGGAATGGATTGAGACATCTGGGGGACTCTGGGAATGATGTCACGACCCTGGAGTTCCTCTCGCCTTTCCTGTGGAGAACGCTTCCTCTTGAGATGCAACGGAAACGCCGAGAATTCTTTCCCGAACACGTAGGGAAAGGATCCCTCCTCTCGAGCTAGGAGGCGTAAACGGGGCTCCTCTGGATGTGGGCGGTACTCTCGTGCTTCCTCTCGAGTGGAGACGGGTGTGTCGGGGATCTTCTTGAGTGGCAGCAAGGGTGTGAAGGACCCTTTGGAAGTTCCAGAGGTTAGGTGTGATAAGCCTCGAGACGCCTCAGGGGAAATGGGCCTCATCTCGTCTGGAGGGGAGAACCTTCTGGATGTTCTCGAGTTGCGGCAGGTGCTCTCGATTTACCGACGGGGACCTCAGGGACCCGCTCTGGTGGCCTCAGGAAAGGCCAATCGCCATGCGAGTTGCTCGGGGGCCTCTCAGGATTCCTCTCCCGTCGATGCCGAGGCCTAAGACCTTCTGTGGAGTCGGTTCCGGAACCTGAGGATTCGTCTCCAGTGCTGACATGAATATTGGGGTACTTCTGGAGTCTCCCGCGGGGAGTCCGTCCTCATCTCGAGTGGGGAATGCACGTGCGCTTTCCTCCCGAGCTGTAGCAGCAGTGTCACGCTTCATTTCGCGTGGATCAAGGGATCTGTGGCTTTCCCTCGAGGCTTTCCCACGAGGCTTTCCCACGAATCTTTCCCACAGGGCTCTCCCACGTGCCACCGTGGTGTGAGTCGATCCTCGGATTGAAAGTCGAGGTCAGTGCAGGGAAAACAGGTTTCCCTGGAATGGACTGAGACATCTGGGGGACTCTGGAATGGTGGCACGACCCTGGAGTTCCTCTCGCCTTTCCTGTGGATAGCGCCTCCTCTTGAGATGCGACGGAAACGCCGGGAATTCTTTTCCGAGCATGCAGTGAAAGGATCCCTCCTCTCGAGCTAGGAGACGGAAACGGGGCTCCTCTGGATGTGGCCGGGAGTCTCGTGCTTCCTCTCAAGTGGAGACGGGTATGTCGGGGAACTTCTTGATTTGCAGCAAGGGTGTGAAAGACCCTTTGGAAGTTCCAGATGTTAGATGTGATTAGCCTCGAGACGCCGCAGCGGAAATGGGCCTCATCTCGCCTGGAGGGGAGAACCTCCTGGATTTTCTCGAGTTGCGGCAGGTGCTCTCGACTTAAGACAGGGACCTCAGGGACCCGCTCTGGTGGACCTCAGGAAAGGCCAGTCCCCATGCAAGTTCGCTCGGAGGGCCTCTCGGGATTCCTCTCCCGTCGATGCTGGGGCCTACGATCTTGTGTGAAGTCGGTGCCGGAAACTGAGGATTCCTCTCCAGTGCTGACATGGATCTTGGGGTACTTCTGGAGTCTCCCCAGGGGAGTCAGTCCTCGTCTCGAGTGGGGGCATGCACGTGCGCTTTCCTCCCGAGCTGTAGCAGCAGTGTCGCACTTCACTTCACGTGGATCTAGAGAACAGGGGCTTTCCCTCGAGGCTTTCCCATGAGGCTTTCCCACAGGGCTGTCCCACGTGCCACCGTGGTGTGAGTCGATCCTTGGCTTGAAATTCCAGGCAGTGCAGGGAAAACAGGTTTCCCTGGAATGGACGGAGATATCTGGGGGACTATGGGAATGGTGGCACGACCCTGGAGTTCCTCTCGCCTTTCCTGTGGAGAGCGCCTCCTCTTGAAATGCGTCGGGAATGCCGGGTATTCTTTACCGAGCACGCAGTGAAAGGATCCCTCCTCTCGAGCTAGGAGGCGGAAACGAGGCTCCTCTGGATGTGGGCGGGACTCTCGTGCTTCCTCTCGAGTGGAGACGGGTATGTCGGGGAACTTCTTGAGTTGCAGCAATGGTGTGAAGGACCCTTTGGAAGTTCCAGAGGTTAGGTGTGAATAGCCTCGAGCTGCCTTAGCGGAAATGGGCCTCATCTCGCCTGGAGGGGAGAACCTTCTAGATTTTTTCGAGTTGGGGCAGGAGCTCACGACTTAAGACGGGGACCTCAGGCACCCGCTCTGCTGGCCTCAGGAAAGGCCAGTCCCCATGCGAGTTGCCCGGGGCCTCTCGTGATTCCTCTCCCGGCGATGCTGGGGCCTAAGACCTTGTGTGGAGTCAGTGCCGGAACCTGAGGATTCCTCTCCAGTGCTGACATTGATCTTGGGGTACTTCTGGAGTCTCCCCAGGGGAGTCAGTCCTCGTCTCGAGTGGGGCATGCTCGTGCGCTTTCCTCCCGAGCTGCAGCAGCAGTGTCACACTTCTCTTCGCATGGGTCAAGGGATCTTTGCCTTTCCCTCGAGGCTTTCCCAAAGGGCTGTCCCACGTGCCACCGTGGTGTGTGTCTATTTCAATCCTCGGCTTGAAAGTCGACGCAGTGCAGGGAAAACAGGTTTCCCTGGAAAGGACTGAGACATCTGTGGGACTCTGGGAATGGTGGCACGACCCTGGAGTTCCTCTCGCCTTTCCTGTGGAGAGCGCCTCCTCTTGAGATGCGACAGGAACGCCGGGGAATTCTTTGCCGAACACGCAGGGAAACGATCCCTCCTCTCGAGCTAGGAGGCGGAAACGGGGCTCCTCTGGATGTGGGGCGGGACTCTAGTGCTTCCTCTCGAGTGGAGATGGGCATCTTGGGGAACTTGTTGAGTTTCAGCAAGGTTGTGAAAGACCCTTTGGAAGTTCCAGAGGTTTGGTGTGATTAGTCTAGAGAGACCTCAGCGGAAATGGGCCTCATCTCGCCTGCAGGGGAGAACCTCCTGGATTTCCTCGAGTTGCGGCAGGTGCTCTCGACTTACGACGGGGACCTCAGGGACCCGCTCTGGTGGCCTCAGGAAAGGCCATTCCCCATGCGAGTTGCCCGGGGGCCTCTCAGGATTCCTCTCCCTTCGATGCCGGGGCCTAAGACCTTGTGTGGAGTCAGTGCCGGAACCTGAGGATTCCTCTCCAGTGCTGACATGGATCTTGGGGACTTCTGGAGTCTCCCCAGGGGAGTCAGTCCTCGTCTCGAGTGGGGGCATGCACGTGCGCTTTCCTCCCGAGCTGTAGGAGCAGTGTCGAACTTCAATTCGCGTGATCAAGGGATCTGTGGCTTTCCTCGAGGCTTTTCCCACGAGGCTTTCCCAAAGGGCTGTCCCACGTGCCACCAAGGTGTGAGTCGATCCTCGTCTTGAAAGTCGAGGCAGTGCAGGAAAAACAGGTTTCCCTGGAATGGACGGAGACATCTGGGGGACTCTGGGAATGGTGGCACGACCCTGGAATTTCCTCTCGCCTTTACTGTGGAGAGCGCCTCCTCTTGAGATGCGACGGGAACGCCGGGAATTCTTTCCCGACCACGCAGGGAAAGGATCCCTCCTCTCGAGCTAGGAGGCGTAAACGGGGCTCCTCTGGATGTGGACGGGACTCTCGTGCTTCCTCTCGAGTGGAGACGGAATGTCGGGGATCTTCTTTGAGTTGCAGCAACGGTGTGATGGACCCTTTGGAAGTTCCAGAGGTTAGGTGTAAATAGCCTCGAGACGCCTCAGCGGAAATGGGCCTCATCTCGCCTGGAGGGGAGAACCTCCTGGATTTTCTCGAGTTGCAAGCAGGTGCTCTCCACTTAGGACGGGGACCTCAAGGGACCCGCTCTGGTGGCCACAGAAAAGGCCGGTCCCCATGCGAGTTGCTCGGGGGACTCTCGGATTCCTCTCCCGTCGATGCCGGGGGCCTAAGACCTTGTGTGGAGTCAGTGCCGGAACCTGAGGATTCCTCTCCAGTGCTGACATGGATCTTGGGGTACTTCTGGAGTCTCCCCAGGGGAGTCAGTCCTCGTCTCGAGTGGGGGAATGCAAGTGTTCTTTCCTCCCGAGCTGTAGGAGCAGTGTCACGCTTCCCTTCGGGTGTATGAAGGGATCTGTGGCTTTCCCTCGAGGCTTTCCCACGAGGCTTTCCCACGAGGCTTTCCCACGAGGCTTTCCCACAGGGCTGTCCCACGTGCCACCGTGG
>NW_017193026.1:0-10007 GCF_001704415.2 Capra hircus
GGCAGCAGTGTTGCGCTTCCGTTCGCCTGGACCACGGCATCTGTGGATTTCCCTCGAGGCTTTCCCGCTAGGCTTTCCCACGAGGCTTTCCCACAGGGCTGTCCCATGTTCCACCGTGTTGTGAGTCGATCCTCGGTTGAAAGTCGAGGCAGTGTAGGGAAAACAGGTTTCCCTGGAATGGACTGAGACATCTGGGGGACTCTGGGAATGGTGACACGACCCTGGAATTCCTCTTGCTTTTCCTGTGGAGAGCGCCTCCTCTTGAGATGCGACGGGAACGCCGGGAATTCTTTCCCGTCCACGCAGGGAAAGGATCCCTGCCCTCGAGCTAGGAGGCGGAAACGGGGCTCCTCTGGATGAGGGCGGGACTCTCGTGCTTCCTCTCGAGTGGAGACAGGTAAGTTGGGGAACTTCTTGATTTGCAGCAAGGGTGTGATAGACCTTTTGGAAGTTCCAGAGGTTAGGTGTGATGAGCCTCGAGACGCCTCAGCGGAAATGGGCCTCATCTCGCCTGGAGGGGAGAACCTCCTGGATTTTCTCGAGTTGCGGCAGGTGCTCTAGACTTACGACGGGGAACTCAGGGACCACTGGTGGGCCTCAGGAAAGAAGAGTCCCCATGCGAGTTCCACTGGGGCCTCTCGGGATTCCTCTCCCGTCGATGCCGGGCCTAAGACCTTGTGTGGAGTCCGTGCCGGAACCTGAGGATTCCTCTCCAGTGCTGACATGGATCTTGGGGTACTTCTGGAGTCTCCCGGGGAGTCCGTCCTCGTCTCGAGTGGGGGCATGCACTTGCGCTTTCCTCCCGAGCTGTAGCAGCAGTGTCACTCTTCCCTTCGCGTGGATCAAGGGATCTGTGGCTTTCCCTTTCCACGAGGCTTTCCCACGAGGCTTTCCCACAGGGCTGTCCCACGTGCCACCGTGGTGTGTCTCGATCCTTGGTTTGAAAGTCGAGGCAGTGCAGGGAAAACAGGTTTCCCTGGAATGGACTGAGACATCTGGGGGGCTCTGGGAATGGTGGCACGACCCTGGAGTTCCTCTCGCCTTTCCTCTGGAGAGCGCCTCCTCTAGAGATGCGACGGGAACTCGGGGAATTCTCTCCCGACCACGAAGGGAAAGGATACCTCCTCTCGAGCTAGGAGGCGGAAACGGGGCTCCTCTGGATGTGGGCCGGACTCTAGTGCTTCCTCTCGAGTGGAGATGGGCATGTCGGGGAACTTGTAGAGTTGCAGCAAGGGCGTGAAGGACCCTTTGGAAGTTCCAGAGGTTAGGTGTGATTTGCCTCCAGACGCCTCAGCGGAAATGGGCCTCATCTCGCCTGGAGGGGAGAACCTCCTGGATTTTCTCGAGTTGCGGCAGGTGCTCTCGACTTACGACGGGGACCACAGGGACCCGCTCTGGTGGCCTCAGGAAAGGCCAGTCCCCATGCGAGTTGCTAGGGGCCTCTCGGGATTCCTCTCCTGTCGATGCCGGGCCTAAGACCTTGTGTGGAGTCGGTGGCGGAACCTTAGGATTCCTCTCCAGTGCTGACATGGATTTTGGGGTACTTCTGGAGTCTCCCCAGGGGAGTCAGTCCTCGTCACGAGTTGCGGCATGCACGTGCGCTTTCCTCCCGAGGAGTAGCAGCAGTGTCACGCTTCCCTTCGCGTGGATCAAGGGATCTGTGGTTTCCCTCCAGGCTTGCCCAGGAGGCTTTCCCACAGGGCTGTCCCACGTGCCACCGTGGTGTGAGTCGATCTTCGGCTTGAAAGTCGAGGCAGTGCAGGGAAAACAGGTTTCCCTGGAATGGACTGAGATATCTGGGGGATCTGGGAATGGTGGCACGACCCTGGAGTTCCTCTCGCCTTTCCTGTGGAGAGCGCCTCCTCTTGAGATGCGACGGAAATGCCGGGAATTCTTTCCCGACCACGCAGGGGAAGGATCCCTCCTCTCTAGCTAGGAGGCGGAAACGGGACTCCTCTGGATGAGGGCGGGACTCTCGTGATTCCTCTCGAGTGGAGACGGGTATGTCGGGGAACTTCTTGAGTTGCAGCAAGGGTGTGAAAGACCCTTTGTAAGTTCCAGAGGTTAGGTGTGATTAGCCTCGAGACGCCTCAGCGGAAATGGGCCTCATCTCGCCTGGAGGGGAGAACCTCCTGGATTTTCTCGAGTTGGGGCATGTGCTCTCGACTTACGACGGGGACCTCACGGACCCGCTCTGGTGGCCTCAGGAAAGGCCAGTCCCCAAGCGAGTTCCTCGGGGCCTCTCGGGATTCCTCTCCCGTCGATGCCGGGGCCTAAGGCTGCCGGGAGCCAGTGTGAGGAAGCCCGCCCGTGACAAGGTTATGAGGAAGGAAGCTGACATACGCAAGGCGTGCTCAGACTTCAGGGACCCCTCTGGAAATTTTTAAGCATGTACCCCAACAAAAATCTGCCGGTTTTTGTGCTCTGCTTTTTCACTCTTCTGACCTTTTCTGGAAAAAGTCAATTCAGGGCGTTAGTCTTCTGCATTTGAAAGAGTGTTTCAATCCAAAAACCCTCTGATGGCTTTCTAGCCTGCCTGTAGAACTCGTACAGCTGCGCTTGTGATTGTTTGAGGCCTCCTGACCGCAGGAGGCACAGGAAGCTTAAAACATCCTAGGAATGCAGGAGCTTCTGAGGAGTCAGAATCTTTAGAATAGGACTGATTAAAAGTTTCATTTTTTGGGTCAATGCTTGCTGCCAAATTTTCATATCCTTTATTTTTAGATATAGTTGGTATGTGAAAAACAAGTAGTAGACCTGGTATTAGCAACATTAGATCTTTGAGTTAAGTACCTTCTTTGTTATAACCCACTGCACCTTTGTTCTATAGAGATGTAACTTTAGTGCTTTAAGGAGATGCAGATTAAAGAAAAACACTTCAGGGGAAACAAAATTAACATTCATTAAGGAAGAGAGCCAAAAAGTGTTAACAATCCTCTTGGCCAGAAGATAATGTAAATTACCTGAGACCTTTTGTATACAAAATGATATACAGAAAGAATCTGGGTTGCGAACACTACATAATTTTGTGTTATCCATTGATCTCCATGTATTATCAAAAGTATAAAAGACCTTCTGAACAATAAAGGAGGAGGCCAGGGGCCGGGGCCAGTTTCTCGGACCAGCTTCTCGAACTAGTCTCTCAGCCTGGTTTCTTGGGACTCTGGCTCCCCCTGTGTCTTTCTCCCTCTTTCTTCTTCTCTACCTTTCCTTCTCTCTGCTCTTTACTATAACTTCAGGCTGAATCTCCACCTGGAGTGCGGAGGCTCGCCAGGTCTACTTACTTGGCCTGGCTGTTAAGACCCGCATGAAAGGGAGCTTAAGGCGAGGCACCCTTAGATATTCAAGCGGGCGCCGGTGGCCCAACGTAGGTGGTGCAAATTCCTTGTCTGGAATTTTATTGGCCGTCCGCGAAACCAAGCTATTCAGCACTCTTCCTCCACTTAATCTTCTTACTACACTATAGTTTCCTAATGTAATCTTACATTAATAAATAAACAAGTCTTTCCACACCAACGCCGTCCACCTTCGAATTCCCTGGATCCACCGGGGCTGGACCCCGGCATAAGACCTTGTGTGGATTCGGTGCCGGAACCTGAGGATTCCTCTCCAGTGCTGACATGGATCTTGGGGTACTTCTGGAGTCTCCCCAGGGGAGTCAGTCCTCGTCTCGAGTGGGGGCATGCACGTGCGCTTTCCTCCGAGCTGTAGCAGCAGTGTCACGCTTCCCTTCGCGAGGATCAAGGGATCTGTGGCTTTCCCACGAGGCTTTCCCACAGGGCTGTCCCATGTGCCACCGTGGTGTGAGTCGATCCTCGGCTTGAAAGTCGAGGCAGCGCAGGGAAAACAGGTTTCCCTGGAATGGACTGAGACATCTTGGGGACTCTGGGAATGGGGCCTGATCCTGGAGTTCTTCTCGCCTTTCCTGTGGAGAGCGCCTCCTCTTGAGATGCGACGGGAACGCTAGGAATTCTTTCCCGACCACGCAGGGAAAGGAACCCTCCTCTCGAGCTAGCAGGCGGAAACGGGGCCACTCTGGATATGGGCGGGACTCTCCCATTCCTCTAGAGTGGAGACGGGTATGTCGGGGAACTTCTTGAGTTGCAGCAAGGGTGTGAAAGACCCTTTGGAAGTTCCAGAGTTTAAGTGTGATTACCCCTACTTGCCTCAGCGGAAATGGGCGTCATCTCGTCTGGAGGGGAGAACCTCCTGGATTTTCTCGAGTTGCGGCAGGTGCTCTCGACTTACGAAGGGGCCTCAGGGATCCGTTCTGGTGGCCTCAGTAAAGGCCAGTCCCCATGGGAGTTGCTCGGGGGGCCTCTCGGGATTCCTCTCCCGTCGATGCTGGGGCCTAAGACCTTGTGTGGACTCAGTGCCGGAACCTGAGGATTCCTCTCCAGTGCAGACATGGATCTTGGGGTACTTCTGGATTCTCCCCAGGGCAGTCAGTCCTCGTCTCGAGTGGGGGCATGCACGTGCGCTTTCCTCCCGAGCTGTAGCAGCAGTGTCGCGCTTCCCTTCGCGTGGATCAAGGGATCTGTGTCTTTCCCTCGAAGCTTTCCCACGAGGCTTTCCCACAGGGCTGTCCCACGTGCAACCGTGGTGTGAGTCGATCCTCGGCTTGAAAGTCGAGGCAGTGCAGGGAAAACAGTTTTCCCTGGAATGGACTGAGACATCTGGGGACTCTGGGAATGGTGGCACGACCTGGAGTTCCTCTCGCCTTTCCTGTGGAGAGCGCTTCCTCTTGAGATGCAACGGGAACGCCGGGAATTCTTTCCCGACCACGCTGGGAAAGGATCCCTCCTCTCGAGCTAGGAGGCGGAAACGGGGCTCCTCTGGATGTGGGCGGGACTCTCGTGCTTCCTCTCGAGTGGAGACGGGTATGTCGGGGAACTTCTTGAGTTGCAGCAAGGGTGTGAAGGACCCTTTGGAAGTTCCAGATGTTAGATGTGATTAGCCTCGAGACGCCTCAGCGGAAATGGGCCTCATCTCGCCTGGAGGGGAGAACCTCCTGGATTTTCTCGAGTTGCGGCAGGTGCTCTCGACTTACGACGGGGACCTCAGGGACCCGCTCTGGTGGCCTCAGGAAAGGCCAGTCCCATGCGAGTTGCTCGGGGCCTCTCGGGATTCCTCTCCTTCGATGCCGGGGCCTAAGACCTTGTGTGGAGTCGGTGCCGGAACCTGAGGATTCCTCTCCAGTGCTGACATGGATCTTGGGGTACTTCTGGAGTCTCCCCAGGGGAGTCAGTCCTCGTCTCGAGTGGGGGCATGCACGTGCGCTTTCCTCCGAGCTGTAGCAGCAGTGTCACTTCCCTTCGCGTGGATCAAGGGATCTGTGGCTTTCCCTCGAGGCTTTCCACGAGGCTTTCCCACAGGGCTGTCCCACGTGCCACCGTGGTGTGAGTCGATCCTCGGCTTGAAAGTCGAGGCAGTGCAGGGAAAACAGGTTTCCCTGGAATGGACTGAGACATCTGGGGACTCTGGAATGGTGGCACGACCCTGGAGTTCCTCTCGCCTTTCCTGTGGAGAGCTCCTCTTTGAGATGCGGGAACGCCGGGAATTCTTTCCCGACACGCAGGAAAGGATCCCTCCTCTCGAGCTAGGAGGCGGAAACGGGGCTCCTCTGGATGTGGGCGGGACTCTCGTGCTTCCTCTAGTGGAGACGGGTATGTCGGGAACTTCTTGAGTTGCAGCAAGGGTGTGAAGGACCCTTTGGAAGTTCCAGAGTTAGGTGTGATTAGCCTCGAGACGCCTCAGCGGAAATGGGCCTCATCTCGCCTGGAGGGGAGAACCTCCTGGATTTTCTCGAGTTGCGGCAGGTGCTCTCGACTTACGACGGGGACCTCAGGGACCCGCTCTGGTGGCCTCAGGAAAGGCCAGTCCCCATGCGAGTTGCTCGGGGCCTCTCGGGATTCCTCTCCCGTCGATGCCGGGCCTAAGACCTTGTGTGGAGTCGTGCGGAACCTGAGGATTCCTCTCCAGTGCTGACATGGATCTTGGGGTACTTGGAGTCTCCCCCAGTCCTCGTCTCCATGCACGTGCTTTCCTCCCGAGCTGGCAGCAGTGTCCTTTTCGCGTGGATCACTGTGGAGGCTTTCCCGAGGCTTTCCCACGAGGCTTTGTCCACGTGGCGAAAAGCCTCGTGGAAAGCAGGAAAGCACAGATCCTTGATCCACGCGAAGGGAAGCGTGACACTGCTGCTACAGCTCGGGAGGAAATTGCATGCCCCCACTCGAGACGAGGACTGACTCCCTGGGAGACTCCAGAAGTACCCCAAGATCCATGTCAGCACTGGAGAGGAATCCTCAGGTTCCGGCACGACTCCACACAAGGTCTTAGGCCCGGCATCGACGGGAGAGGAATCCCGAGAGGCCCCCGAGCAACTCGCATGGGACTGGCCTTTCCTGAGGCCACCAGAGCGGGTCCCTGAGGTCCCCGTCGTAAGTCGAGAGCACCTGCCGCAACTCGAGAAAATCCAGGAGGTTCTCCCCTCCAGGCGAGATGAGGCCCATTTCCGCTGAGGCGTCTCGAGGCTAATCACACTAACCTCTGGAACTTCCAAAGGGTCCTTCACACCCTTGCTGCAACTCAAGAAGTTCCCCGACATACCCGTCTCCACTCGAGAGGAAGCACGAGAGTCCCGCCCACATCCAGAGGAGCCCGTTTCCGCCTAGCTCGAGAGGAGGGATCCTTTCCCTGCGTGGTCGGGAAAGAATTCCGGCGTTCCCGCATCTCAAGAGGAGGGCTCTCCACAGGAAAGGCGAGAGGAACTCCAGGGTCGTGCCACCATTCCAGAGTCCCCAGATGTCTCAGTCCATTCCAGGAAAACCTGTTTTCCCTGCACTGCCTCGACTTTCAAGCCGAGGATCGACTCACACCACGGTGGCACGTGGGACAGCCCTGTGGAAAGCCTCGTGGGAAAGCCTCGAGGGAAAGCCACAGATCCCTTGATCCACGCGAAGGGAAGCGAACACTGCTGCTACAGCTCGGGAGGAAAGCGCACGTGCATGCCCCCACTCGAGACGAGGACTGACTCCCCTGGGGAGACTCCAGAAGTACCCCAAGATCCATGTCAGCACTGGAGAGGAATCCTCAGGTTCCGGCACCGACTCCACACAAGGTCTTAGGCCCGCATCGACGGGAGAGGAATCCCGAGAGGCCCCGAGTCGCATGGGACTGGCCTTTCCTGAGGCCACCAGAGCGGGTCCCTGAGGTCCCGTCGTAAGTCGAGAGCACCTGCCGCAACTCGAGAAAATCCAGGAGGTTCTCCCCTCCAGGCGAGATGAGGCCCATTTCCGCTGAGGCGTCTCGAGGCTAATCACTAACTCTGGAACTTCCAAAGGGTCCTTCACACCCTTGCTGCAACTCAAGAAGTTCCCCGACATACCCGTCTCCACTCGAGAGGAAGCACGAGAGTCCCGCCACATCCAGAGGAGCCCCGTTTCCGCCTCCTAGCTCGAGAGGAGGGATCCTTTCCCTGCGTGGTCGGGAAAGAATTCCCGGCGTTCCCGTCGCATCTCAAGAGGAGGCGCTCTCCACAGGAAAGGCGAGAGGAACTCCAGGGTCGTGCCACCATTCCCAGAGTCCCCGGATGTCTCAGTCCATTCCAGGGAAACTGTTTTCCCTGCACTGCCTCGACTTTCAAGCCGAGGATCGACTCACACCACGGTGGCACGTGGGACAGCCCTGTGGGAAAGCCTCGTGGGAAAGCCTCGAGGGAAAGCACAGATCCCTTGATCCACGCGAAGGGAAGCGCGACACTGCTGCTACAGCTCGGGAGGAAAGCGCACGTGCATGCCCCCACTCGAGACGAGGACTGACTCCCTGGGGAGACTCCAGAAGTACCCCAAGATCCATGTCAGCACTGGAGAGGAATCCTCAGGTTCCGGCACTGACTCCACACAAGGTCTTAGGCCCCAGCATCGACGGGAGAGAATCCCGAGAGGCCCCAGCAACTCGCATGGGGACTGGCCTTTCTGAGGCCACCAGAACGGATCCCTGAGGCCCCTTCGTAAGTCGAGAGCACCTGCCGCAACTCGAGAAAATCCAGGAGGTTCTCCCCTCCAGACGAGATGAGGCCCATTTCCGCTGAGGCAAGTAGGGGGTAATCACACTTAACTCTGGAACTTCCAAAGGGTCTTTCACACCCTTGCTGCAACTCAAGAAGTTCCCCGACATACCCGTCTCCACTCTAGAGGAATGGAGAGTCCCGCCCATATCCAGAGTGGCCCCGTTTCCGCCTGCTAGCTCGAGAGGAGGGTTCCTTTCCCTGCGTGGTCGGGAAAGAATTCCTAGCGTTCCCGTCGCATCTCAAGAGGAGGCGCTCTCCACAGGAAAGGCGAGAAGAACTCCAGGATCAGGCCCCATTCCCAGAGTCCCCAAGATGTCTCAGTCCATTCCAGGGAAACCTGTTTTCCCTGCACTGCCTCGACTTTCAAGCCGAGGATCGACTCACACCACGGTGGCACATGGGACAGCCCTGTGGGAAAGCCTCGTGGGAAAGCCACAGATCCCTTGATCCTCGCGAAGGGAAGCGTGACACTGCTGCTACAGCTCGGGAGGAAAGCGCACGTGCATGCCCCCACTCGAGACGAGGACTGACTCCCCTGGGGAGACTCCAGAAGTACCCCAAGATCCATGTCAGCACTGGAGAGGAATCCTCAGGTTCCGGCACCGAATCCACAAGGTCTTATGCCGGGGTCCAGCCCCGGTGGATCCAGGGAATTCGAAGGTGGACGGCGTTGGGTGGAAAGACTTGTTTATTTATTAATGTAAGATTACATTAGGAAACTATAGTGTAGTAAGAAGATTAAGTGGAGGAAGAGTGCTGAATAGCTTGGTTTTCGCGGACGGCCAATAAAATTCCAGACAAGGAATTTGCACCACCTACGTTGGGCCACCGGCGCCCGCTTGAATATCTAAGGGTGCCTCGCCTTAAGCTCCCTTTCGTGCGGGTCTTAACAGCCAGGCCAAGTAAGTACCTGGCGAGCCTCCGCACTCCAGGTGGAGATTCAGCCTGAAGTTATAGTAAAGAGCAGAGAGAAGGAAAGGTAGAGAAGAAGAAAGAGGAGAAAGACACAGGGGGAGCCAGAGTCCCAAGAAACCAGGCTGAGAGACTAGTTCGAGAAGCTGGTCCGAGAAACTGGCCCCGGCCCCTGGCCTCCTCCTTTATTGTTCAGAAGGTCTTTTATACTTTTGATAATACATGGAGATCAATGGATAACACAAAATTATGTAGTGTTCAACCCAGATTCTTTCTGTATATCATTTTGTATACAAAAGGTCTCAGGTAATTTACATTATCTTCTGGCCAAGAGGATTGTTAACACTTTTTGGCTCTCTTCCTTAATGAATGTTAATTTTGTTTCCCCTGAAGTGTTTTTCTTTAATCTGCATCTCCTTAAAGCATAAAGTTACATCTCTATAGAACAAAGGTGCAGTGGGTTATAACAAAGAAGGTACTTAACTCAAAGATCTAATGTTGCTAATACCAGGTCTACTACTTGTTTTTCACATACCAACTATATCTAAAAATAAAGGATATGAAAATTTGGCAGCAAGCATTGACCCAAAAAATGAAACTTTTAATCAGTCCTATTCTAAAGATTCTGACTCCTCAGAAGCTCCTGCATTCCTAGGATGTTTTAAGCTTCCTGTGCTCCTGCGTCAGGAGGCCTCAAACAATCACAAGCGCAGCTGTACGAGTCTACAGGCAGGCTAGAAAGCCATCAGAGGGTTTTTGGATTGAAACACTCTTTCAAATGCAGAAGACTAACGCCCTGAATTGACTTTTTCCAGAAAAGGTCAGAAGAGTGAAAAAGCAGAGCACAAAAAAACCGGCAGATTTTTGTTGGGGTACATGCTTAAAAATTTCCAGAGGGGTCCCTGAAGTCTGAGCACGCCTTGCGTATGTCAGCTTCCTTCCTCATAACCTTGTCACGGGCGGGCTTCCTCACACTGGCTCCCGGCAGCTTAGGCCCCGGCATCGACGGAGAGGAATCCCGAGA
>NW_017193027.1:0-10006 GCF_001704415.2 Capra hircus
AACCCTTTGGAAGCATTCTTCCAAGTTTTAGGTGTCGATAGCCTCGATACGCCTCAGCCGAAATGAGGGCCTCATCTCGCCTAGAGGGGAGAGACGAGAGAGAGAAACCTCCTGCGGATTTTCTCGGAGTGCTGCACGTGCTCTCGATTTACGACGCGGGACCTCAGGGACCCACTCTGGTGGCTTAGGAAAGGCCAGTCCGCCATCGCGACGTTGCTCGGGGGCCTCCTCGGGATCCTCTTCCCGTCGATTGACGGGGCCTAAGACCTTGAGTGGTGATGGTGCCCAACCTGACGGGCATTCCTCTCCTGTCCTGACATGGATCTTGGGTACTTCTGGAATCTCCCAGCAGCGTAGTCAGTCCTCGTATCTAGTGGGGCATGCACGTACTCTTTCCTCCCGAGCTGTAGCAGCAGTGTCACGCTTCCCTTCGAGTGGATTAAGGGATCTGTGGCTTTCCCTCGAGGCTTTCCATGAGGCTTTCCCACGAGGCTTTCCCACGAGGCTTTCCGCCACAGGGCTGTCCACGTGCCACCGTGGTGTGAGTCGATCCTCGCTTGAAAGTCGAGGCGTGCAGGAAAACAGGTTTCCCTGGAATGGACTGAGAAATCTGGGGGACTCTGGGAATGGGGAACGACCCTGGAGTTCCTCTCGCCATTCCTGTGGAGAGTGCCTCCTCTTGAGATTCAACGGGAACGCTGGAATTTCTTTCCCGACCACGCAGGAAAGGATCCCTCCTCTCTCGAGCTAGGAGGCGGAAACGGGGCTCCTCTGGATGTGGGCGGAACTCTCGTGCTTCCTCTCGAGTGGAGACGGGTATGTCGGGAAACTTCTTGAGTTGCAGCAAGGGTGTGAAGGACCCGTTGGAAGTTCCAGAGGTTAGGTGTGATTAGCCTCGAGACGCCTCAGCGCAAGTGGACCTCATCTTGCCTGGAGGGGAGAACCTCCTGGATTTTCTCGAGTTGCGGCAGGTGCTCTCGACTTACGACGGGGAACACAGGACCCCCCTCTGGTGGCCTCAGGAAAGGCCAGTCCCCATGCGAGTTGCACGGGGCCCTCTAGGGATTCCTCTCCCGTCGATGCCGGGGCCTAAGACCTTGTGTGGAGTCGGTGCCGGAACCTGAGGATTCCTCTCCAGTGCTGACATGGATCTTGGGGTACTTCTGGAGTCTCCCCAGGGAGTCAGTCCTCCTCTAAGTGGTGGCATGCACGTGCGCTTTCCTCCGAGCTGTAGCAGCAGTGTCACGCTTCCCTTCGCGTGGATCAAGGATCTGTGGCTTTCCCTCCAGGCTTTTCCCAGGAGGCTTTTCCACGATGCTTTCCCACAGGGCTGTCCCACGTGCCACCGTGGTGTGAGTCGATCCTCGGCTTGAAAGTCGAGGCAGTGCAGGGAAAACAGGTTTCCCTGGAATGGACTGAGAAATCTGGGGGACTCTGGGAATGGGGGAACGACCCTGGAGTCCTCTCGCCTTTCCTGTGGAGAGTGCCTCCTCTTGAGATGCAACGGGAACGCCAGAAATTCTTTCCCGAACACGCAGGGAAAGGATCCCTCCTCTCGAGCTAGGAAGCTGAAACGGGGCTCCTCTGGATGTGGGCGGGACTCTCGTGCTTCCTCTCGACTGGAGACGGGTATGTCGGGGAACTTCTTGAGTTGCAGCAAGGGTGTGAAGTACCTATGGAAGTTCCAGAGGTTAGGTGTGATTAGCCTCCAGACGCCTCAGCGGAAATGGGCCTCATCTCGCCTGGAGGGGAGAACCTCTTGGATTTTCTCGAGTTGTGGCAGGTGCTCTCGACTTACGACGGGACCTCAGGGACCGCTCTGGTGGCATATCGAAAGGACGGTCCCCATGCGAGTTACTCGGGGGCCTCTAGGGATTCCTCTCCCGTCGATGCCGGAGCATAAAACCTTGTGTGGAGTAGGTGGCGGAACCGGAGGATTCCTCTCCAGTGCTGACATGGATCTTGGGGTATTTCTGGAGTCTCCCCAGGGGAGACAGTCCTCGTCTCGAATGGGGGCATGAACGTGCGCTTTCCCCCGAGCTTTAGCAACAGTGTCGCGCTTCCTTCGCGAGTATCAAGTGATCTGTGGCTTTCCAAGAGGCTTTCCCACGAGGCTTTCCCACGAGGCTTTCCCACAGGCTGTCCCACGTGCGTGGTGTGAGTCGATCCTCGCTTGAAAGTCGAGGCAGTGCAGGGAAAACAGGTTTCCCTGGAATGGACTGAGACATCTGGGGGCTCTGGGAATGGTGAAACGACCCTGGAGTTCCTCTCGCCTTTCCTGTGGAGAGCGCCTCCTCTTGAGATGCGACGGGAACGCCGGGAATTCTTTCCCGACCACGCAGGGAAAGTATCCCTCCTCTCTAGCTAGGAGGCGGAAACGGGTCTCCTCTGGATGTGGGCGGGACTCTCGTGCTTCCTGTCGAGTGGAGACGGGCATGTTGGGGAACTTCTTGAGTTGCAGCAAGGGTGTGAATGACCCTTTGGAAGTTCCAGAGTTTAGGTGTGATTAGCCTCGAGACCCTCAGCGGAAATGGGCCTCATCTCGCCAGGAGAGGAGAACCTCCTGGATTTTCTCGAGTTGCAGCAGTTGCTCTCGACTTACGACGGTGACATCAGGGACCCCCTCTTGTGGCCTCACGAAAGGGAAGTCCCATGCGAGTTGCTCATGGGTCTCTCGGGATTCGTCTCCCGTCGATGCCGGGACCTAAGATCTTGTGTGGAGTCTGTGCCAAAACCTGAGGATTCCTCTCCAGTGCTGACATGTATCTTGGGGTGTTTCTGGAGTCTCCCCAGGGGAGTCAGTCCTCGTCTCGAGTCGGGGCATGCACGTGCGCTTTCCTCCGAGCTGTAGCAGCAGTGTTGAGCTTCCCTTCGCGAGATCAAGGGATCTGTGGCTTTCCCTCGAGGCTTTCCCACGACGCTTTTCCACGACGCTTTCCCAAGGACTGTGCCACCTGCCACCTTGGTGTGAGTCGAACCTCTTCTTGAAAGTCGAGGCAGTGCAGGGAAAACAGGTTTCCCTGGAATGGACTAAGACATCTGTGGGACTCTGGAATGGTGGCACGACCCTGGAGTTCCTCTCGCCTTCCCTGTGGAGAGCGCCCCTCTTGAGATGCGATGGGAACGCCGGGAATTCTTTCCCGACCACGCAGGGAAAGGATCCCTCCTCTCGAGCTAGGAGTCGGAAACGGGGCTCCTCTGGATGTGGGCGGGACTCTCGTTCTTCCTCTCGAGTGGAGACTGGTATATTGATTGAATTGCAGAAAGGGTGTGAAGGACCCTTTGGAAGTTCCAGAGGTTAGGTGTGATTAGCCGTGAGAGAACTCAGTGGAAATGGGCCTCATCTCGCCAAGAAGGGAGAACCTCCTGGATTTTCTCAAGTTGCGGCAGGTGCTCTCGAATTACTACGGGGACCTCAGGGACCCGCTCTGGTGCCTCAGGAAAGGCCAGTCCCATGCGATTTGCTCGGGGTCCTCTCGGATTCCTCTCCCATCGATGCCAGGGCCTAAGACCTTGTTTGGAGTCGGTGTCGGAAACTGAGAATTCCTCTCCAGTTCTGACATGGATCTTGGGGTACTTCTGGAGTCTCCCCAGGGGAGTCAGTCCTCGTCTCGAGTGGGGGCATGCACGTGCACTTTCCTCCCGAACTGTAGCAGCAGTGTCACGCTTCCCTTCCCGTGTATCCTAGGATCAGTGGCTTTCCCTCGAGGCTTTAAGCGAGGCTTTCCCACGACGCTTTCCCACCAGGCTTTCCCACGACGCTTTCCCAAGTTGATGTCCCACGTGTCACCGTGGTGTCAGTCGATCCTCGTCTTGAAAGTTGAGTCAGTGCCGGGAAAACAGGCTTCCGTGGAATGGACTGAGACATCTGGGGGATCTGGAATGGTGGCACGACCCTGGAGTACCTCTCGCCTTTCCTGTGGAGAGCGCTCCCTCTTGAGATGTGACGGGAACGCGGGAATTCTTTCCCGACCCACGCAGGGAATGGATCCCTCCTGTTGAGCTATGAGGCGGAAACGGGGCTCATCTGGATGTGGGCGGGACACTCGTGCTTCCTCTCGAGTGGAAAACGGGTATGTCCGGGGAACTTCTTGAGTTGCAGAAAGAGTGTGAAGGACGCTTTGTAACTTCCAGAGGTTAGGTGTGATTAGCCTCGAGACGTCTCAGCAGAAATGGTCCTCATCTCGCCTGAAAGGGAGAACCTCCTGGATTTATTCAAGTTGCGGCAGGTGCTCTCGACCTACGACGGTGCCCTCAGGGACCCTCTCTGGTGGCCTCAGGAAAGGCCAGTCCCCATGCAAGTTGCACGGGGACCTCTCGGGATTCCACTCCCGTCGGTGCCGGGGCCTAAGAACTTGTTGGGAGTCGGTGCCGGAAACTGAGGTTTCCTCTCCAGTGCTGACATGGATTTTGGAGTACTTCTGGAGTCTCCCCAGGGGAGTCAGTCCTTGTCTCGAGTGGGAGCATGCACGTGCGCTTTCCTCCCGAGCTGCAGCCAGCAGTGTCATGGTTCCTTCGCGTGGATCAAGGGATCTGTGGCCTTTCCCTCGAGGCTTTCCCAAAGGGCTGTCCCACGTGCCACCGTGGTGTGAGTCGATCCTCGTCCTGAAAGTCGAGGCCGTGTAGGGAAAAAGTTTCCCTGGAATGGACTGAGACATCTGGGGGACTCTGGGAATGGTGGCACGACCCTGGAGTTCCACTCGCCTTTCCTGTGGAGAGCGCCTCCTCTTGAGATGCGACGGGAACGCCGGGAATTCTTTCCCGACCATGCAGGGAAAGGATCCCTCCTATCGAGCTAGGAGGCGGAAACGGGGTTCCTCTAGATGTGGGCGGGACTCTCGTGCTTCCTCTCGAGTGGAGACGGGTATGTCAGCGAACTTCTTGAGTTGCAGCAAGGGTGTGAAGGACCCTTTGGAAGTTCCAGAGGTTTGGTGTGATTAGCCTTGAGACGCCTCAGCGGAAATGGGCCTCATCTCGCCTGGAAGGGAGAACCTCCTGGATTTTCTCGAGTTGCGGCAGGTGCTCTTGACTTACGACGGGGACATCAGGAACCCGCTCTGGTGGCCTCAGGAAAGGCAGGTCCCCATACGAGTTGCTCGGGGGCCTCTCGGGATTCCTCTCCCCTGATGCCGGGGCCTAAGCCCTTGCGTGGAGTCGGTGCCGGAACCTGAGGATTCCTCTCCAGGGCTGACATGGACCTTGGGTACTTCTGGAGTCTCCCCAGGGAGTCAGTCCTCGTCTCGAGTGTTGGGCATGCAAGTGCGCTTTCCTCCCGAGCTTTAGCAGCAGTGTCACGCTTCCCTTCGCTTGGATCAAGGGATCTGTGGCTTTCCCTCGAGGGTTTCCCATGAGGCTTTCCCACGAGGCTTTCCCACAGGGTTTTCCCCCGTGCCACCATGGTGTGAGTTGATCCTCGGCTTGAAAGTCGAGGCAGTGCAGGGAAAACAGGTTTCCCTGGAATAGACTGAGACATCTGGGGGACTCTGGGAATGGTGGCATGACCCTGGAGTTCCTCTCGCTTTCCTGTAGAGAGGGCCTCCTCTTGAGATGCGACGCAACCGCCGGGAATTCTTTCACGACGACGCAGGGAAACGATCCCTCTTCTCGAGCTTGGAGGCGGAACTGGGCTCCTCTGGATTGGGCGGGACTCTCGTGCTTCCTCTTGAGTGGAGACGGGTATGTCGGGGAACTTCTTGAGTTGCAGCAGGGGTGTGAAGGACCCTTTGGAAGTTCCAGAGGTTAGGTGTGATTAGCCTGGGGACGCCTCAGAGGAAATGGTCCTCATCTCCCCTGGAGGGGAGAACCTCCTGCATTTTCTTGAGTTGCTGCAGGTGTTCTCGCGTTACGACGGGACCTCAGGGACCCGCTCTGGTGGCCTCAGGAAAGGCCAGTCCCCATGCGAGTTGCTCGGGGGCCTATCAGGATTCCTTTCCCATCGATGCCGGGGCCTAAGACCTTGTGGGGAGTCGGTGCCGGAAACCTGAGAATTCTCTCCAGTGCTGACTTGGATCTTGGGGTACTTCTGAGAAGACTCCACAGGGGAGTCAGTCCTTGTCCGAGGTAGGGCATGCACGTGTGCTTTCCTCCCGAGCTGTAGCAGCAGTGTCACAGCTTCCCTTCGCGGGGATCAAGGGATCTGTGGCTTTCCCTCGAGGCTTTCCACGAGGCTTTCCCTCGAGTACTTTCCAACGAGGCTTTCCCACAGGCTGTCCCACGTGCCCCGTGGTGTGAGTCGATCCTTGGCTTGAAAGTCGAGGCAGTGCAGGGAAAACAGGTTTCCCTGGAATGGACTGAGACAACCTGGGGGACGCTGGGAATGGTGGCCCGACCCTGGATTTCCTCTCGCCTTTCCTGTGGAGATGCGGCTCCCTCTTTAGATGCGACGGGAACAGCCTGGGAATCTTTCCCGATCACTGAGGGAAAGGATCCCTCTCTCTCGAGCTAGGAGGCGGAAACGGGCTCCTCTGGGATGTGGGCGGACTCTCGTGCTTCCTCTCGAGTGGAGACGGGTATGTTGGGGATCTTTATTGAGTTGCAGCAAGGTGTGAAGGACCCTTTGGAAGTTCCAGAGGTAAGGTGTGATTAGTCTTGAGACACCTCAGCGGAAATGGTCCTCATCTCGCCTGGAAAGGGAGAACCTCCTGGATTTTCTCAAGTTGCTGCTGGTGCTCTCGACCTACGACGGGACCTCAGGGACCCGCTCTGGTGGCCTCAGGAAAGGCCAGTCCCCATGCGAGTTGCTCGGGGAGACTCACGGGATTCCTCTCCCGTCGATGCTGGGGGCCTAAGACCTTTGTGGAGTCGGTGCCGTAAAGTGAGGGTTCCTCTCCAGTGCTGACATGGATCTTGGGTACTTCTGGAGTCTCCCCAGGGAGTCAGTCCTCGTCTCGAGTGGGGGCATGCACGTGTACTTTCCTCCCGACCAGAAGCAGCAGTGTCACGCTTCCCTTCGCGTGGATCAAAGCATCTGTCGCTTTCCCTCGAGGCTTTCCCACCAGGCTTTCCCACAGCGCTGTCCCACGTGCCACCGTGGTGTGAGTCGATCCTCGGCTTGAAAGTCGAGGCAGTGCAGGGAAAACAGGTTTCCCTGGAATGGACTGAGACATCTGGGGGACTCTGGGGATGGTGGCACGACCCTGGAGTTCCTCTCGCCTTTCCTGTGGACAGCGCCTCCTCTTGAGATGCGACGGGAAACACCGGGAATTCTTTCCCGACCGCGCAGGAAAAGGATCCCTCCTCTCGAACTTGGAGGCGGAAACGGGGCTCCTCTGGATGTGGCCGGGACTCTCGTGCTTCCTCTCGAGTGGAGACGGGTATGTTGGGGAAATTCTTGAGTTGCAGAAGAGTGTGAAGGACGCTTTGTAACTTCCAGAGGTTAGGTGTGATTAGCCTCGAGACGTCTCAGCAGGAAATGGTCCCATCTCGCCTGAAAGGGAGAACCTCCTGGATTTATTCAAGTTGCGGCAGGTGCTCTCGACCTACGACGGGGCCCTCAGGGACCCTCTCTGGTGGCCTCAGGAAAGGCCAGTCCCCATGCAAGTTGCACGGGGACCTCTCGGGATCCTCTCCCGTCGGTGCCGGGCCTAAGAACTTTGTGTGGAGTCGGTGCCGTAAAAACTGAGGTTTCCTCTCCAGTGCTGACATGGATTTGGAGTACTTCTGGAGTCTCCCCAGGGGAGTCAGTCCTTGTCTCGAGTGGGGCATGCACGTGCGCTTTCCTCCCGAGCTGCAGCAGCAGTGTCATGGTTTCCCTTCGCGTGGATCAAGGGATCTGTGGCTTTCCCTCGAGCTTTCCCATGAGGCTTTCCCACGACGCTTTCCCACCAGGCTTTCCAACGAGGCTTTCCCCCAGTGATGTCCCACGTGCCACCGTGGAGTCAGTCGATCCTCGGTTGAAAGTCGAGGCAGTGCCGGGGAAACAGGCTTCCCTGGAATGGACTGAGACATCTGGGGGACTCTGGGAATGGTGACACGACCCTGGAGTTCCTCTCCTTTTCCTGTGGAGAGCGCCCCCTCTTGATATGTGACGGGAACGCCGGGAATTCTTTTCCGAACACGCAGGGAAAGGATCCCTCCTGTCGAGCTAGGAGGCGGAAACAGGGCTCCTCTGGATGTGGGCGGGACTCTCGTGCTTCCTCTCGAGTGGAGACGGGTATGTCAGGGAACTTCTTGAGTTGCAGCAAGGGTGTGAAGGACCCTTTGGAAGGTCCAGAGGTTAGGTGTGATTAGCCTCGAGTCGCCTCTGTGGAAATGGGCTCATCTCGTCTGGAGGGAAGAACCTCCTGGTTTTTCTCGAGTTGTGGCAGGTTCTCTCGACTTATGACGGGGACCTCAGGGACTCGCTCTGGTGGCCTCAGGAAGGCCAGTCCCCATGCGAGTGGCTCGGGGCCTCTCGGGATTTCACTCCTATCGATGCCGGGCCTAAGGCCTTGTGTGGAGTCGGTGCAGGAACCTGAGGATTCCTCTCCTTGCTGACATGGATCTTGGGTACTTCTGGAGTCTCCCCAGGGGAGTCAGTCCTTGTCTCGAGTGGGCGCATGCACATGCGCTTACCTCCCGAGCTGTAGCTGCAGTATCTCGCTTCCCTTCTTGTGGAGTAAGGGATCAGGGGCTTTCCCTCCAGTCTTTCCCACAAGGCTTTCCCACGAGGCTTTCCCAAAGGGCTGTCCCACATGCCACCGTTGTGTGAGTCGATCCTCGGCTTGAGAGCCAAGTTAATGCAGGGAAAGCAGGTTTCCGTGAAATGGACTGAGACATGTGGGACTCTGGGAATGGTGGCACCACCCTGGAGTTCCTCTCTCCCTTTCCTGTGGAGAGCGACTCCTCTTGAGACGCTATGGGAACACCGGGAATTCTTTCCCGACAACACAGGGAAAGGATCCCTCCTCTCGAGCTAGGAGACGGAAACGGGGCTCCTCTGGATGTGGGCAGGCCTCTCGTGCTTCCTCTCGAGTGGAGACAGGTATGTCAGGGAACTTCTTGAGTTGCAGCAAGGACGTGAAGGACTCTTTGGAAGTTTCAGAGGTTAGGTGTGATTAGCCTCGAGACGTCTCAGCGGAAATGGGCCTCATCTCTCCTGGAGGGCAGAACCTTCTGGATTTTCTCGAGTTGCGGCAGGTGCTCTCGACTTACGACGGGGACCTCAGGGACCCGCTCTGGTGGCCTCAGGAAAGGCCAGTCCCCATGCGTGTTCTCGGGGCATCTCGGGATTCCCTCCCGTCGATGCCGGGCCTAAGACCTTGTGTGGAGTCAGTGCCGGAACCTGAGGATTCCTCTCCAGGCTGACATGGATCTTGGGGTACTAATGGAGTCTCCCTAGTGGAGGCAGTCCTCGTCTCGAGTGGGCATTCACGTGCGATTTCCTCCCGAGCTGAAGCAGCAGTGTCACGCTTCCCTTCGCGTGGATCAAGGGATCTGTGTCTTTCCCCCGAGGCTTTCCCACGAGGCTTTCCCGAGGCCTTCCCACAGGGCTGTGCCACGTGCCACCGTGTGTGTGAGTCGATCCTCGGCTTGAATGTCGAGGCAGTGCAGGGAAACAGGTTTCCCTGGAATGGAATGAGACATCCGGGGACTCTGGAATGGTGGCACGACCCTGCAGTTCCTCTCCCCTTTCCTTTGGAGAGCGCCTCCTCTTGAGATGCGATGGGAATGCACGGGAATTCTTTCCCGACCAAGCAGGGAAAGGATCCGTCCTCCTCTCGAGCTAGGCCGGAAACGGGCTCCTCTGGATGTGGCCAGGCCTCTCGTGCTTCCTCTCGAGTGGAGACAGGTATGTCGGGGAACTTCTTGAGTTGCAGCAAGGCGTGAAGGACTCTTTGGAAGTTTCAGAGGTCTAGTGTGATTAGCCTCGAGACACCTCAGTGGAAACGGGCCTCATCTCGCCCTGCAGGGGAGAACCTCCTGGATTTTCTCGAGTTGCGGCAGGTGCTCTCGACTTACGACGGGGACCAGGGACCCGACTGGTGGCTTCAGGAAAGGGCCAGTCCCCATGAGTTTGCTCGGGGGC
>NW_017193028.1:0-10005 GCF_001704415.2 Capra hircus
AATGTAAGATTAGATTAGGAAACTATAGTGTAGTAAGAAGATTAAGTGGAGGAAGTAGGCTGAATAGCTTGGTTTACTCGGACGTCAATAAATATTCCAGACAAGGGAATTGCACCTCCTACGTTGGCCACCGCGCCGCTTGAATATCTAAGGGTGCCTCGCCTTAAAGCTCCTTTCGTGCGGGTCTTAACAGCCAGGGCAAGTAAGTAGACCTGGCGAGACTTCCGCACTCCAGGTGGAGATTCATCCTGAAGTTATAGTAAAGAGCAGAGAGAAGGAAAGTTAGAGAAGAAAAAAGAGAGAGAAAGACACGGGGAGCCAGAGTCCCCAAGAAACCAGGCTGAGAGACTAGTTCGAGAAGCTGGTCCGAGAATCTGGCCCCCCGGCCCCTGCCTCCTCCTTTATTGTTCAGAAGGCCTTTATACTTTTGATAAAACATGGAGATCAATGGATAACACAAAATTAATATAGTGTTCGCAACCCAGATTCTTTCTGTATATCATTTTGTATACAAAAGGTCTCAGGTGATTTACATTATCTTCTGGCCAAGAGGCTTGTTAACACTTTTTGGCTCTCTTCTTTAATGAATGTTAATTTTGTTTCCCCTGAAGTGTTTTTCTTTAATCTGCATCTCCTTAAAGCATTAAAGTTACATCTCTATAGAACAAAGGTGCAGTGGGTTATAACAAAGAAGGTACTTAACTCAAAGATCTAATGTTGCTAATACCAGGTCTACTACTTGTTTTTCTATATACCAACTATATCTAAAAATAAAGGATATGAAAATTTGGCAGCAAGCATTGACCCCAAAAATGAAACTTTTAATCAGTCCTATTCTAAAGATTTTGACTCCTCGGAAGCTCCTGCATTCCTAGGATGTTTTAAGCTTCCTGTGCCTCCTGCGGTCAGGAGGCCTCAAACAATCACAAGCGCAGCTGTACGAGTCCTACAGGCAGGCTAGAAAGAAATCAGAGGGTTTTTGGATTGAAACACTCTTTCAAATGCAGAAGACTAACGGCCTGAATTGACTTTTTCCAGAAAAAAGGTCAGAAGAGTGAAAAAGCAGAGCACAAAAACCGGCAGATTTTTGTTGGGTACGTGCTTAAAAATTTCCAGAGGGATCCCTGAAGTCTGAGCACGCCTTGCGTATGTCAGCTTCCTTCCTCATAACCTTGTCACGGGCGGGCTACCTCACACTGGCTCCCGCAGTCTTAGGCCCCGGCATCGACGGGAGAGGAATGCCGAGAGCCCCCGAGCAAGGCGCATGGGACTGGCCTTTCCTGACGCCACCAGAGCGGGTCCCTGAGGTCCCCATTGTAAGTCGAGAGCACCTGCCGCACCTCGAGAAAATCCAGGAGGTTCTCCCTTCCAGGCGAGATTAGGCCCATTTCCGCTGAGGCATCTCGAGGTAATCACACCTAACCTCTTGACTTTCCAAAGGTCCTTCACACCCTTGCTGCAACTCAAGAAGTTCCCCAACATACCCGTCTCCAGAGGAGCACGAGAGTCCCGCCCTCATCCAGAGGAGCCCCGTTTCTGCCTCATAGCTCGAGAGCAGGGATATTTCTCTGCGTGGTCGGGAAAGAATTCCCGGCATTTCCGTCGCATCTCAAGAGGAGACACTCTCCACAGGAAAGGCGAGAGGAACTTCAGGGTCGTGCCACCATTCCCAGAGTCCCCCAGATGTCTCAGTCCATTCCAGGGAAACCTGTTTTCCCTGCACTGCCTCGACTTTCAAGCCGAGGATTGACTCACACCACGGTGGCACGTGGGACAGCCCTGTGGGAAAGCCTCGAGGGAAAGCCTCGAGGGAAAGTTGCACATCACTTGATCCACGCGAAGGGAAGCATGACAATGCTGCTACATCTCGGGAGGAAAGCGGCGTGCATGCCCCACTCGAGACGAGGACTGACTCCTCTGGGGCGGCTCCAGACGTACCCCAAGATCCATGTCAGCACTGGAGAGGAATCCTCAGGTTCCGGCACCTACTCCACACAAGGTCTTAGGCCCCGGCATCGACGGGAGAGGAATCCCGAGAGCCCCCCGAGCAACTCGCTTGGGACTGGCCTTTCCTGAGGCCACCAGAGCGGGTCCGTGAGGTCCCCGTCGTAAGTCGAGAGCACCTGCCGTAACTCTCGAGAAAATCCAGGAGGTTCTCCCCTCCAGGCGAGATGAGGCCCATTTCCCCAGAGGCATCTCGAGGCTAATCACACCTAAACGTCTGGAACTTACAAAGGGTCTTTCACACCCTTGTTGCAACTCAAGAATTTCCCCGACATACCCGTCTCCCACTCGAGAGGAATCACGAGAGTCCCGCCCTCATCCAGAGGAGCCCGTTTCCGCCTCCTAGCTCGAGAGGAGGGATCCTTCCCCTGTGTGGTCGGGAAGAATTCCCGGCATTTCCGTCGCATCTCAAGAGGAGACACTCTCCCACAGGAAAGGCGAGAGGAACTCCAGGGTCGTGCCACATTCCCAGAGTCCCCCAGATGTCTCAGTCCATTCCAGGGAAACCTGTTTTCCCTGCACTGCCTCGACTTTCAAGCCGAGGATCGACTCACAACACGGTGGCACGTGGGCAGCCTTGTGGGAAAGCCTCGTGGGAAAGCATCGTGGGAAAGCCTCGAGGAAAGCCACAGATCCCTTGATCCACGCCAAGGGAAGCGTGACACTGCTGCTACAGCTGGAGAGGAAATCGCACGTGCATGCCCCCACTCGAGACGAGGACTGACTCCACAGGGGAGACTCAGGAAGTACCCCAAGATCCATGTCAACACTGGAAAGCAATCCTCAGGTTCCGGCACCGACTCCACACAAGGTCTTAGGCCGCGGCATCGATGGGAGAGGAATACCGAGAGGCCCCGCGCAACTCGCATGGGGACTGGCCTTTCCTGAGGCCACCAGATCATGTCCCTGAGGTTCCCGCCGTAAGTCGAGAGCACCTGCCGCAACTCGAGAAAATCCAGGAGGTTCTCCCCTCCAGCCGAGATGAGGCCCATTTCCGCTGAGGGCTTCTCGAGGCTAATCACACCTAACCTCTGGAACTTTCAAAGGGTCCTTCACACCCTTGCTGCAACTCAAGAAGTTCCCCGACATACCCGTCTCCACTCGAGAGGAAGCAGGAAGAAATCCAATCCAGGGAGCCACGTTTCCTCCTCATTGCTCGAGAGGTTTGATCCTTTCCCTGCGTCGTCGAGAAAGAATTCGCGGCATTCCCGTCCCACATCAAGAGGAGGCGCTCTCCAGAGGAAAAACGAGAGGAACACCAGAGTCGTGCCCTCATTCCCAGAGTCCCCCAGATGTCTCAGTCCATTCCAGGGAAACCTGTATTCCCTGCACTGCCACGACTTTCAAGCCGAGGATCGACTCACACCACAGTGGCACGTGGGACAGCCCTGTGGGAAAGCCTCGTGGGAAACCCTCAGGGGAAAGCCTCGAGGGAAAGCCACAGATCCCTTGATCCACGCGAAGGGAAGCGTGACACTGCTGCTAAAGCTCGGGAGGAAAGCGCATGTGCATGGTCCCACTCGAGACGAGGACTGGCACCCTGGGGAGACTCCAGAAGTACCCCAAGATCCATGTCAGGACTGGAGAGGAATCCTCAGGTTCCGGCACCGACTCCACACAAGGTCTTAGGCCCGTGCATCGAAGTGAGAGGAATCCCGAGAGGCCCCAGAGCAACTCGCATGGGGACTGGCCTTTCCTGAGGCCACGACAGCGGGTCCCTGAGGTCCCGTCGTAAGTCGAGAGCACCTGCCGCAACTTGAGAAAATCCAGGAGGTTCTCCCCTCCAGGTGAGCTGAGTCCCATTTCCGCTGAGGTATCTCGAGGCTAATCACACCTTACCTGTGGAACTTCCAAAGGGTCCTTCACACCCTTACTGCAACTCAAGAAGTTCCCCGACATACCCGTCTCAACTCGAGAGGAAGCACGAGAGTCCCGCACACATCCAGAGGAGCCCCGTTTCCGCCTTCTAGCTCAAGAGGAGGGATCCTTTCCCTGCGTGGTTGGGGTAGAATTCCCGATGTTCCCGTCACATCTCAAGAGGAGTCGCGCTCCACAGGAAAGGTGAGAGGAACTCCAGGGTCGTGCCACCATTCCCAGAGTCCCCTGGATCTCTCAGTCCATTCCAGGGAAACCTGTTTTCCCTTCACTGCCTCGACTTTCAAACCGAGAATCGACTCACACCACGGTGGCACGTGGGACAGCCTGTGGGAAAGCCTCATGGGAAAAGCCTCGTGGGAAAGCCTCGTGGGAAAGCCTCGTGGGAAAGCCTCGTGGGAAAGCCTCGAGGGAAAGGCACAGATCCCTTGATCCAAGCATAGGGAAGCGTGACACTGCTGCTTCAGCTAAGGAGGAAAGCGCACGTGCATGCCCCCACTCGAGAGGAGGACTGCCTCCCCTGGGGAGACTCCAGAAGTTCCCCAAGATCCATGACAGCACTGGAGAGGAATGCTCAGGTTCCAGCACTGACTCCACACAAGGTCTTTGGCCCCAGCATCGACAGGAGAGGAATCCCGAGAGGCCCCAGAGCAATTCCCATGGGGATTGGTCTTTCCTGAGGCCACCAGAGCGGGTCCTGAGGTCTCCATCGTAAGTCGAGAGCACCTGCCTCAACTCGAGAAAATCCAGGAGGTTCCCCAATCCAGGCGAGATGAGGCCCATTTCCGCTGAGGCAACAAGGGGGTAATCACACTTAAACTCTGGAACTTCCAAAGGGTCCTTCAACCCTTGCTGCAACTCAAGAAGTTCCCTGACATACCCGTCTCTACTCAAGAGGATCCCAAGGGTCCCGCCCATATCCAGAGTGGCCCGTTTCCGCCTGCTAGCTCGAGAGGAGGATCCTTTCCCTGCGTGGTCGTGAAAGTATTCCTAGCGTTCCCGTCTCATCTCAAGCATAGGCGCTCTCCACAGGAAAGGCGAGAGGAACTCCAGTATCACGCCCCATTCCCAGAGTCCCCTGGATGTCTCAGTCCATTCCAGGGAAACCTTTTTTCCCTGCACTGCCTCGACTTTCAAGCTGAGGATCGACTCACACCACGGTGGCATGTGGAACAGCCCTGTAGAAAGCCTCGTGGGAAAGTCTCCTGAGAAAGCCTCGAGGAAAAGCCACAGATCCCTTGATCCACGCGAAGGGAAGCACCACACTGCTGCTACACCTCGGGAGGAAAGCGCATGTGCATGCCCCCACTCGAGACGAGGACTGACTCCCCTGGGGAGACTCCAGAATTACCCCAAGGTCCATGTCAGCACTGGAGAGGAATCCTCAGATACCGGCACCGACTCCACACAAGGTCTGAGGCCCTGACATCGACGGGAGACGAATCCCGAGAGGCCCCCGAGCAACTCGAATGGGGACTGGCTTTTCCTGAGGCCACCAGAGCGCGTCCCTGAGGTCCCCGTCGTAAGTCGAGAGCACCTGCCGCAACTCGAGAAAATCCAGGAGGTTCTCCCCTCCAGGCGAGATGCGGCCCATTTCCGCAGAGGCTTCTCGAGGCTATTCACACCTAACCTCTGGAACTTCCAAAGGTCCTCACACCCTTGCTGCAACTCAAGAAGTTCCCCGACATGCCCGTCTCCACTCGAGAAGAAGCAGGAAAGTCGCGCCCACATCAAGAGAGGCCACTTTTTCCGCCTCCTAGCTCGAGAGGTTTGATCCTTTCCCTGCGTGGTGGGGAAAGAATTCGCGGCGTTCCCGTCGCATCTCAAGAGGTGGCGCTCTCCAGGGGAAAAGCGAGAGGAACTCCAGGTTCGTGCCACCATTGCCAGAGTCCCCCAGATGTCTCAGTCCATTCCAGGGAACCTGGTTTCCCTGAACTGCCTCGACTTTCAAGCCGAGGATCGACTCACACCACAGTGGCACGTGGGCAGCCCTGTGGGAAAGCCTCGTGGGAAAGCCTCGTGGGAAAGCCTCGAGGGAAAGCCACAGATTCCTTAATCCACGTGAATGGAAGCGTGACACTGCTGGAACAGCTCGGGAGGAAAGCGCACGTGGCATGCCCCCACTCGAGACGAGGACTGTCTTCCCTGGGGAACTCCAGAAGTACCCCAAGATCCATGTCAGCAATAGTGAGGAATCCTCAGCTTCCGGCACTTTCTACACACAAGGTCTTAGGACGCAGCATCAACGGGAGAGGAATCCCGAGAGGCCCCGAGCAACTCGCATGGGGACTGGCCTTTCCTGAGGCCACCAGAGCGCGTCCCTGAGGTCCCCGTCGTAAGTCGAGAGCACCTATTGCAACTCGAGAAAATTCAGGAGGTTCTCCCCTCCAGCCGAGATGAGGCCCATTTCCGCTGACGGTCTCGAGGCTAATCACACCTAACCTCTGGAACTTCAAAGGTCCTTCACACCCTTGCTGCAACTCAAATAGTTCCCTGACATACCCGGCTCCACTCGAGAGAACATGAGAGTCCGCCCACATGCAGAGGAGCCCCATTTCCGTCTCCTAGCTCGAGAGGAGGGATCCTTTCCCTGCGTGGTCGGGAAAGAATTCCCGGTGTTCCCGTCGCATCTCAAGAGGAGGCGCTCTCCACAGGAAAGTCAAGAGGAACTCCAGGGTCGTGCCACCATTCCAGAGTCCCCCAGATATCTCAGTCCATTCCAGGGAAATCTGTTTCCCCTGCACTGCCTCGACTTTCAAGCCGAGGATCGACTCACAGCACGGTGGCACGTGGGACAGCCCTGTGGGAAAGCCTCGTGGGAAAGCCTCTTGGAAAGCCTCGAGGGAAAGCCACAGATCCCTTGATCCACGCGAAGGGAAGCGGGACACTGCTGCTACAGCTCGGGAGGAAAGGGCACGTGCATGACCCCACTCGAGACGAGGACTGACTCCCCTGGGAAGACTCCAGAAATACCCCAAGATCAATGTCAGCACTGGAGAGGAATCCTCAGGTTCTGGCACCGACTTCACACAAGGTCTTAGGCCCCGGCATCGATGGGAGAGGAATCCCGAGAGGCCCCCAGGCAACTCGCATGGGGACTGGCCTTTCCTGAGGCCACCAGAGCGGGTCCCTGAGGTCCCCGTTGTAAGTCGAGATCACCTGCGGCAACTCGAGGAAATCCAGGAGGGTCTCCCCTCCAGGCGAGATGAGGCCCTTTTCCGATGAGGCTCCTCAAGGCTAATCACAATTGAACGCTGGAATTTCCCACGGGTCCTCACACCCTTGCTGCAACTCAAGAAGTTCCCCGTCATACCCGACTCCACTCGAGAAGAAGGACGAGAGTCCCGCCCACATACAGAGGAGCCCCGTTTCCGCCTCATAGCTCTAGAGGAGGGATCCTTTCCTTGCGTGGTCTGGAAAGTATTCCCGGCGTTTCCGTCGCATCTCAAGAGGAGGCGCTCTCCACTTGAAACGGGAGAGGAACTCCAGGTTCGTGCCACCGTTCCCACACTCCCCGAGATGTCTCATTCCATTCCACGGAAACCTTTTTTCCCTGCACTGCCTCGACTTTCAAGCTGAGGATCGACTCACACCACGGTGGCATGTGGGACAGCCCTGTGGGAAAGCCTCGTGAGAAAGGCTCCTGAGAAAGCCTCGAGGGAAAGCCACAGATCCCATGATCCACGCGAAGGGAAGCGTGACACTGCTGCTACAGCTCGGGAGGAAAACCCACGTGCATATCCCCACTCGCGAAGAGGAATGACTCCTCTGGGAAGACTCCAGAAATACCCCAAGATCCATGTCAGCACTGAAGAGGAATGCTCAGGTTCCGGCACCGACTCCACATTAGATCTTAGGCCCCGGCATCGACGGGAGAGGAATCCCGAGAGGCGCATGAGCAACTCGCATGGGGACTGGCCTTTCTGAGGCCACCAGAGCGGGTCCCTGAGGTCCCCGTCGTAAGTCGAGAGCACCTGCCGCAACTCGACAAAGTCCAGGAGGTTCTCCCCTCCAGGCGAGATGAGCCCCATTTCCGCTGAGGCGTCTCGAGGCTAATCACATCTAACGTCTCGAACTTCCAAAGGGTCCTTCAGACCCTTGCTGCAACTCAAGAAATTCCCCGACATACCCGTCTCCACTAGAGAGGAAGCACGAGAGTCCCGCCCACATCCAGAGGAGCCCCGTTTCCGCCCCCTAGTTCGAGAGGAGGGATCCTTTCCCTGCGTGGTCGGGAAAGAATCTCCGGCGTTTCCGTCGCATCTCAAGAGGAGGCGCTCCCACAGGAAAGGCGAGAGGAACCCCAGGGTCGTGCCACATTCCCAGAGTCCACCAGATGTCTCAGTCCATTCCAGGGAAACCTGTTTTCCCTGCACTGCCTCGACTTCCAAGCCGAGGATCGACTCACACCACGGTGGCACGTGGACATCCCTGTGGGCAAGCCTCGTGGGAAAGCCTCGAGGGAAAGCCCCTGATCCCTTGATCCACGGGAAGGGAATCGTGACATTGCTGCTACAGCTCGGAGGAAAGCGTCCGTGCATGCCCCCACTCGAGACGAGGACTGACTCTCTGGGAAGACTCCAGAAGTACCCCAAGATCCATGTCGGCAATGGAGAGGAATCCTCAGGTTCGGCCACTGACTACACACAAGGTCTTAGGACTCAGCATGGACGGGAATGGAATCCCGAGAGCCCCGGGAGCAACTCGCATGGGGACTGGCCTTTCCTGAGGCCACCAGAGCCGACTCTGAGGTCCCCCGTCGTAAGTCGAGAGCACCTGCCGCAACTCGAGAAAATCCAGGAGGTTCCTCCCCTGCAGGCGAGATGAGGCGCCTATGTGCTGAGCGTCTCGAGGCTAATCACATCTAACATCTGTAACTTCCAAAGGGTCCTTCACACCCTTGCTGCAACTCAAGAAGTTCCCCGACCTACCCGTCTCCCACTGGAGAGGAAGCACGAGAGTCCCCGCCCACATCCAGAGGAGCCCCGTTTCCCCCCTAGCTCGAGAGAAGGGATCCTTTCCCTGCCTGTTAGGGAAAGAATTCCAGCTGTTCCCGGTCGCATCTCAAGAGGAGGCACTCTCCACAGGAAAGGCGAGAGGAACTCCAGGGTCGTGCCAGCATTCCCAGAGTCCCCAGATGTCTCAGTCCATTCCAGGAAACCTGTTTTCCCTGCACTGCCTCGACTTCCAAGCCGAGGATCGACTCACACCACGGTGGCACGTGGGACATCCCTGTGGGAAAGACTCGTGGGAAAGCCACGTGGAAAAGCCTCGAGAGAAAGCCACTGATCCCTTTGATCCACGAGAAGGGAAGCGTGACACTGCTGCAACAGCTCGGGAGGAAAGTGCACGTGCATGCCCCCACTGGAGACAAGGTCTGACTCCACTGAGGAGTCTCCAGAAATACCCCAAGATCCATGTCAGCACTGGAGAGGAATGCTCAGGTTTCCACCGAATCCACACAAGATCTTAGGCCCGGGCATCAACGGGAGCGGAATCCCGAGAGGCCCCCGAGCAACTCGCATGGGACTGGCCTTTCCTGAGGAAAACAGAGCGGGTCCCCTGAGTTCCCCGTCGTAAGTCGAGAGCACCTTTCCCAACTCGAGAAAATCCAGGAGATTCCCGCTCCAGGCGATATGAGGCCCATTTGTGCTGAGGCGTCTCGAGGCTAATCAAACCTAACCTCTGGAACTTCGAAAGGGTCCTTCACACCCTTGATGCAACTCAACACGTTCCCCGAGCTACCCGTCTCCACTCGAGAGGAAGCACGAAAGTCCCGCCCACATCCAGAGTAGCCTGGTTTCCGCCTCCTAGCTCGAGAGGTGGGATCCTTTTCCCCTGTGTAGTCGGGAAAGAGTTTCCGGCGTTCCCGTCGCATCTCCAGAGGAGGCGCTCTACACAGGAAAGGCCAGAGGAACTCCACGGTCGTGCCACCATTTCCAGAGTCCCAAGATTTCTCAGTCCATTCCAGGGAAACCTGTTTTCCATGCACAGCCTCGACTTTCAAGCCGGTGATCTACTCGCACCACGGTGGCACGTGGGACAGCCCTGTGGGAAAGCCTCGTGGGAAAGCCTCGTGGGAAAGCCTCGAGGGAAAGCCACTGATCCCTTGATACACATGAAGGGAAG
>NW_017193029.1:0-21151 GCF_001704415.2 Capra hircus
AGAAAGTGAAAGACAAAATAGCCTCTTGAGACTGTGAAAGAAGAGAGTGAAAAATGTCAACATTCAGAAAACTAAGATCATGCAGCCGGTCTCATCACTTCCTGCCATATATGGAGAAACAGTGTAAACAGTGGCTGGTTTTATTTTTCTGGCTCCAGAATCACTGCAGATGGTGACTGCAGCCATGGAATAAAAAGCTTACTCCTTGGAAGAAAAGTTATGACCAACCTAGACAGCATATTAAAAAGCAGAGACATACTTTGGCCAAAATGGTCCATCTAGTCAAAGCTATGGTTTTTCCAGTGGTCATGTATGAATGTGAGACCTGGACTATAAAGAAAGCTGAGTGCTGAAGAACTGATGCACTTGAACTGTGGTGTTGGAGAAGATTCTTGAGAGTCCCTTGGACTGCAAGGAGATCAAACGTCCATCCTAAAGGAAATCAGTCCTGAATGTTCATTGGAAGGACTGATATTGGAGCTGAAATGCCAATACTTTGGCCACCTGATGTGAAGAGTTGACTCATTTGAAAAGACCTTGACGCTAGGAAGGATTTATGGAGGGAGGGAAGGAGACGACAGAATGAGATGGTGGGATGGCATCACCGACTCAATGGACATGAGTTTGCGTAAACTCTGGACTTGGTGATGGACAGGGAAGCTGACGTGCTGCCGTCCATGGGGTTGCAAAGAGTCGATATGACTGAGCTGATGATGACTGAACTGAACTGAACTGAACTGAAGCCAGTATTTGACCACAGCCCATAGGTGGAAGTGTACCTCCAGCCTCCTTTGTTCATGACACTCACTAGTCCACCAAGACCGCAAGCCTGAGGACGTAGAGCACAGACGGAGGTGCCGCAGATCCTCATTCTCTCAGTCCTGTAGCTTGCTCCTTGCTCTAGTCCAACGCTGGATAACGGATCCCTGAAGAAAGGCCACGAGAGACTTCCAGGAACAGGTGGAGAGCCTGGTGTGGTGAAGGCCTGCCGCTAAGCTCTCCTCTCAGACCTCACCTGGTTCACCTGCTTCCTTGGTTAAAGCTTGCGGGGTAGTTTTATGAGAGAGTCTATGTGACGCTGAGTGTAGATTTTCCCGTTGTTTCCTTAGTTGTACGTGTACCTGGATGCAGTCTCGATAGAATCTTGAAGAACAGGTCGGGAGACGTGATGTCTAATGGTGGCAACAGCATCGTCATCACTCAAAAAGATTTTGACTCCCAGGACGAGAACTGCTTTCAGAGCAAGTTTACAAGCTAGATGAGAATATGAAACTCATTGCTATATTCTCATATGCTTTACCTTAAAGTGAGAATTGTTTCATTCAGGTTGATTAGGGCCTTACTAACCACAGGACTCCAAAAATTTCCAATCATCATATTTAGAATACATGGCACTCATTTTGCAGACTGCGTCCAACTTCCATCATTCTAACAGCATCAAAATTAATGTGTTTTCATTTTCTTAAATAAAATAATGTTTTCCTTTAACTTTTAGACATTCCCGTGTTTACACTTGAACATAGCTTCACATGCATCTCTGTTCCTATCAAGTAACTTGTGAGCATTTCTGTGTTGATTAAAAACAACAGTCCTAGTAAGAACTAGAAGTGACTAGTCACATCAGTGGAAGTTACTCTAAGGAGTTTGTTATTATTTTGGCTGTGCCACGTGGCTTAAGAGGCATTAGTTTCCTGACTGGGGATTGAACCCAGGCCCGCAGCAGTGAAAATATTGAGTTCTAACCACTGAAAGACCAAGGAAGTCTCAAATTACTTTAAATTTTGCAGTTTTAGTTGTTCAGTTTTTCATTCAAGGATTCAGAGAAACTCTACATTGCTTTAACATTATATATTTACTAAAATAAATGACTGTGGAGAACTGAATGGAGTATGACAAGGGTCAAAACATGTAAAAGTCACGTTAAAAGTAAGGCATAAACATTTGAGACCCAAACTGACAAAGGTTAAAATAATAAAATATTAATAGAATCTGCTTAAACATAAAAGATGCTATTGATTGATTGAATACACAAACTCCATTGTTACTTGGAAGAGGAAGAAAAACCTAAAATCAAATAATACTAAATACTTAATGGCAAAACAAGGGCAACACAGAAGGGGGGCCAATACAGAGCATAAAAATATAATGTAGCAAATAATTAGAGGTGGCAATCTTAATATCAATGAGATCTTTCTCATTAATATTAATATTCATGCACTTGAGAATTGCAGAAGTAAACACATGAGAAAGAAATTATTCTTTGTGAGAAAGAAGTTGAATATACGAAACACATTGAATTTATAATTAAATTTTTTAAATGCTCGAGCTAAATTTCAAATGGTATGAAACAATGAGTAAAAAATATAACATTATATAGCAATGTGAACAGAAACACCGGAGCACTGAAGTTTCCCCTCAATGCTGTGCTTGAGCTAAGTCGCTTCAGTTGTGTCTGACTCTTTGGGACTCTATGGACCATAGGCTGCCAGGCTCTTCTGTCCATGGGATTCTCCAGGCAAGAATACTGGAGTGGGTTGCCATGCCCTCCTCCAGGGGATCATTTTGACCCAGGCATCAAACTGGTGTCTCCTCTTGTCTCCTGAATTGGCAGGCAAGTTCTCTACCATTAGCAAGACCTGGGAAGTCTCTAAAAAAGTCTACTAGTCTATAAAAAACCATACATAAAGTAGTAAAGAGGAGAATTGAAACTATGATTATGAGGAGGAAATTAGTGATTAACACTCTCGGCCCTTAACCTAGAATAGAAATATAACTTGTTTCAAATATCTATAAACCATCCATGAGAATTATCACACATTGACTTCACATAAAATCTCCATAATTCCTCCAGGGGAAAAATATTTGTATAATTGTGTGCCCAGATCACAATGCCTGCAATTAATTTTAATATTATTTTAAAGCACCATTTCAAGATGTAACATCATCCTGATAAATTATGTCAAGTCAAAATTAAACCATAAAATTAGAAATTTTATAACTCACGGATATTGAATCACTACTCTTCAAATTTTCAGAAGCAAAGCTACACACTGAGATGAATTCATATCCTGGAAATGTGAATTGAAAATAGATTGGCCTCATTCATTAAAGTCAACAAGAATATTCGTATACATTAGTAGAAATAGTATAAGAAAATATCTGTCAAATGCTCACTTCTGAGTGACCGTGATTTGACTGTCATTCTCTAGAGTAAAGCTTGGTTTTATCAAGAGAGTGGTAGTTTAGCTCATAACTCAAATAATCGTCATCCAAGGGCTTCTCCTGAGAACAGTCACCATGCGTGCAGCGGACGTGCTTGCCACACAACATGTCAACAAGACTACAACGGAGAGGATTTTTCAAATGTGTACTCCAAAGTGAAGATTTCATAAAATTCATCATCTTGCTGTTTCACTAGGGATCTTCTTACGGGAAACTGTCCTTTTTTCAAACTTCAAGTATATTATACGTAAGAACAGGACAATCACTAGGCACTGAGGTGCCCCTGCTTTAACCCACACCACAGCACTGGAGTCTTACCCAGCGCTGCATCTGTGCCACCAGGAGAAGTTGTTCCCATGGTGAAAAACACAGATAAGATCTTGATATCACTATAATAATTATCGTACCTCATGAATCCCTGTAGAGTGTCCTGGGGATCTGCAGGGGCCCACAGACCACACTTTGCAAACTGCTGGTTTCAGGAATTTCCCTGCATCTGCTTTGGTCCCAGTGGCTCTGTAGCTTTAAATTCGCAAGTAATTTCCTTGGTTCCTAAGATAAAATCTAACATCATTCAAAAGTCTATCGCTGGGCCCTTTTCCATGTCTCCAGGGCCATGCCATGCTATCCCCTGCAGGCATCAGTACAGTCTACCGACTCCGGGTCTTGTTCATGCCTTTAAAAGCACCAGAGCCATTCCTGCTGCAGGGACACTCTACTTGCTGTGCTTGGTTGTGTATTATTGTTTTTCTTATTTTGCTCTTCATGAGTTACTTGACAAATTCATGCTCATTCTTCAAGTCTCATACTTCGGATTACTTCCCTGGGGAGACGGCTACCGCTGCTGCTGCTAAGTCGCTTAAACATGGTCCTAATGAGCTTCCCAGGATACTTACTGCCATCAGCATCTGATACTTCTGTGTAGCCCAGGCCCAGATGTAAATACTAATTATCTTATGCCCACTTCTTTCCAGGCAGTGTCCTTTGCTCCAGTGTGAGCTCTGTGCGGTCGGGGCCTCTGGCTCTCACACTCCGAGACTCTCTGCACAAGGCCCGCAGATAAAGGAAGGAGCGGCTCAGCACCTTCTCTCTGCCGCTTCACAGCATTCGGGCTCTGGGAAGAGACCCAAAAGGGAGAGGAGGAAACATGTCTTCAGATAATGTCATGAGTAAATAAAAGGTACTTTTATTAAAGAAAATTATATATTCTTATGGAGTAAATTGGAGAAAGGAAAGGCAACCCACTCCAGTATTCCTGCCTAGAGAATCCTGTGGACAGAGGAGCCTGCTGGGCTGCTGTCCACAGGGTCTCATAGAGTCGGACACGACTGAACGACTCAGCATGCATAGCACGCATGCATGTAATAAACAGAACATAGGAAGGCAAGTGCCATGAAAATAAATGAATGAATATAAATCAATGAGTTACATTCATACAAAACATGTTAATTCCATAAGATTCAGCCACAGGGCACCAGATATATTTCCTCTAATTCTAAAAGCAGCTGGTATTGGATATTTTCAACATTAATGCCAATATCAATTGTCACTCAAACTCTTTCATCGCTGAGGCAGAAATCAGAGTTTTTGGAAATGACTGAACCTTGAAGTGTCTGAGCTAGGACATGAGTCACTGAGGAATCAGGTTCCTTCTAACTTCCTGAGTTTTCTTAGGAACTTGTTGACACAGAAAGCAACTCGTGATTTCCACTCTGACAGTTTCCAGGCGCAGTCACTGTATCCCTTCTCTTGCAGGTAGACATGGATGCCCTGAAAGTACCTCTTCAGGTCAGTGTGAGGTTGTCCTTCCCAGGGCAGAGTCTTCCTCTCCCATCACCTGCCCCAGGCAGGCATCCAGGTGGTCCAGCTGCTGATGGAGTCCAGTGCGGAGCTGCTCCAGGAGGGTGGTGTCCCAGGCAGCAGAGGAGCGCTCTGTGTGGAAGAGGTTGAAGCTCTGCTGGAGCATCTCGTGGAGCACAGAGATGGCCTGGGCCTCCTGGAGCTGGCCGCCCTCCACCATCTTTTCATACTGAACATTTCTTGGTGACCTGGAAAAGCCACAATTGTATGAATATTTGTCCCTTCTCTGACTTTGATCAGACTCTTCTCCAGAAACAACTAAGGAGGTGAGAAAAGCATAATATATGTCTGTGTAGCTATCAACCACAGTGGCATGCATGATTTGATGTCCCCCACCTAGGCACTCATGGCAAAAATTAGCACTTTTATTGATTTCATTACAAAGAGTAGAAAAAGAAAGGAAAGGGAAAAATGTGGAAAAACCCAGAAAATGAAAGTTTCTCGACTCACTCTTTAAGAGCCACCCATCACCCAAGCCTCAGAACTTGCCTAGACCTCCCCTGCAGGCAGTCCTGCAAGCCCCCACCATCCCAATGGCCCTCCCCATCTCTGTGCTGCGGCCCTGGTGATGCTCTGCTCCAGCCCCACTTGCTCCCTGGGCTGTGAGCTGCCTGCCAGCCACGGCAATCTGGAAAGCTTCACACTTGGAGTCAGATGGAGAGAGTGCCCACTGTGTCCTGTCCGAGGGACAGGACTGACTTCAGATTCCTCAGACGCTGGTGCACGGGACCAGGCTTGAGAAGACAGAAGCCACAGCTGTTGTGCACGAGTTGCTCCAGCAGACCTTCCAGCTCTTAAGCATCATGGGCTCTTGTGCAGGTCGAAATGAGAGCCTCCTGGACAGATTCCTCGTGGGACTTGATCAGTAGCTGGAGGACCTGGATGCGTGTGTGAGGGAGGGAAGGACACTGGAACAGTCACCTCTAGGGAGTGAAAACTCCAGATTGGCAGTGAAGGGTTACTTCCAGCGAATCAGTGTGTATCTCAAAGAATACAGCCGCTGTGCCTGGGAGGTTGTCAGCATGGAAATCAGAAGGTGCTTGGTCTTAGCCAACAAGCTCATCAGAAAACTCAGGAAATAAAGAAGGCGTTGAATCTGCAAATAGTTCATCTGGTCAACTAAAAGGCTATTTTCTAAGACTCAACGTGCAACCTTTAACTCTATTTTTGTGTCTGATGACATATAAATAATAGCTAATATATGGGCTTATTTAAATGTATGTTAAAGGTTTAGTTACCATAATTGTTTAAAACAGATTTAAGAATCCATTTTCCGTATGGTAAAAAGTTGTAATATTTATCTATTTATTTAAATTATCAGAAATATTTAGGCTGTTCATAGAGTTTAAATCTTTATCATTCATAAGATACTTGCTTTGTACTATATTTTGTACAAGACTACTCTTGTTTTTCAGTAGAGAAAATAAAAGTAATTCGAAAAGAACAAACGGGCTTGCACACATCTTTGAATAAAACCTGACCCAAAGCCTGATCCTACAAGATAAACCTATACTGAATTCACCTTAATAAAGAGGGAACAGGGTCACCCACCCTGGGTCACAGAAGGAACAATGGAAAATTTGAGGGGGGATTGAATGTGATTCTTGAGACATAGACTAGAGGTGGGAGGGAGATGGGTGGAGAAAAGCCCAGGTCATGGACTCAGGTGCCTGCTTGGGGCCTGGAAGAACCGGAGCGCCTTCAAGGATTAGTGGAGAACCACACACATCATGCAGAGAAGGCACTGGCGACCCACTCCAGTACTCTTGCCTGGAGAATCCCAGCGACAGTAGGCTGCAGTCCATGGGTCGCTAAGAGTCAGACAAGACTGAGTGGCTTCACTTTCACTTTTCATTTTCATGCATTGGAGAAGGAAATGGCAACCCACTCCAGTGTGCATGCCTGGAGAATCCCAGTGACGGTGGAGCTAGTGGGCTGCCGTCTATGGAGTAGCACAGAGTCAGACACGACTGAAGCGACTTAGCAGCAGAAGCAGCACATCCATCATGGGAGGTCAATCTGCATATGTGGAGTCTAGGATCCTGGAGTAGGATGAGGAAGGGAGAGGAAGTTTTCTACACTTGGCCATTCCTGAGAAAAGAGTCTTCCTGAACTCTTCAAATGGAGGCAAGAAAAACAAGGAAGGCCGGGGACTGCAGAGACAGCTAAGAGAGGCCATGCAGAACCAGTAGCTGCCATGAGAAATGTGACTCTAAGGAAGTAAGAGGGTTTCTCAAGCTTATTTATATATATTAAACACATATATCATTGCTAAACTTTGAATAATTCAATCAAAGGAGTGCCTTCCCTTGACTTCTAGGAGGATGCACCGTAATCCTCAGCACTTCCTCCCAGTGTAGAAATCCCCAGCGTGCTCTCCTCATTCACTCTGCATGAAGGCGTCCTCTCCATTCATACAGCTGTGTCCTTCTCCATTACGGTTTCTGGTTGTCAATTTCCCCTTACGACTGCAAACCACCAACTCAAAGCAGAACCAGAGTGAAAGTTCTAGCTCTGTCAGACACTCTCCTATGACTTCACCTGCTCTGCCTGCCAAGCACTGCGGGTCCAGACTGTCCAGCCTCCCAGAGAAACAGAGTAAATAGAGGGAACCCCGCCCCACAGTGAGCAATGGTGGAGACACCAGGGGCTCCTCTGAGCGTGCACCTAGGTTATTTCATGTGCAGGGCTTTTAATACATTTAATACATTTAGCAACAGGGGGACAGAGCTTTCCTCGCAGGACATATGTTAGTAAAGTGAACACTGGAAGAATACAATTTCTCAAAGTAACAAAGATCTTTGTGGGAATTCATATATTTAATGTAGGCAATCTTCAGGACATTGATGGATCAATCATTTTTCTTCTTTCCAGTTGGGACATACCGCACTCAGTAGCTATATGTAAAGTCAGAGGGACTTTTGAAATAATTTTATTCATTTATTCATTTCTCACTGTGCTGTGTCTTCACTGCTGCACGGACTTCACTCTAGTTGTGGCAAAGGTGGGTCCTCTCTAGTTGTGGGGCACAGGCTTCTCACTGTGGCAGCCTCTCTTGTTGGGGAGCACAGGCTCCAGTGCACTTGGCTTCGGTGGTGAGGGCCCGGGGTCTAGAGCACAGGGCAGGAGCTGTGCCCCCGGGCTCACTGTCCTGCAGCACGCGCATCCTCTAGGACCGCATGGGGTCCTGTTGGCAGGTGGACTCCTCACCACTGAGCCTCCAGGGAAGCCCCTCAGGGAACGTTTAAGTACATTGAGAGGTTTGGAAACCTTCCTGAGGATTAGGGTCCTAAACAAGTAAAAAACATTCCGATATTACCGTTAAAAATACCATTTCATTAACAGATTATTTTCTAAATAACCTTTCATTCAATACTATAGTATTACCTGAACGAGTAGCCTGGTTCTCACTGTCCTTGGTTCTCACAGGAAGAAAGAGACAGAGGAACAGAGATGCCCAGTGGAAGCAACTGCCTGAATGAATGACTGAAACTCACTAGATTCTGTGACATAAGTTGCCAGTGAGACACACCATCACTGAATGTCCTTCCTCCAGCTCTGAAACTCTGAGCAGAAAAGTGCTGAACAGTGTAAATAAAAGTGATGAATAATAAAAATATTCTCATTTAATTGACATATACAATCGGATGGGTACATTTGAAATTATTGGGAAATAGTTAAAATTAATACTTTAAACTGATGACACTTTCTTTGATCATATTGTGAATACATAAATGAAAATCAAAAAAGGAAGTGAAAGTGTATTAAAACAATTAGAAAATGAAATTTACCATGTTCACTATTTAAACGCCTCGCTTAGAAAGCATGGCATCAGAGAACCTCAAGGTTCCACCAGACGCCATCTCAGCCAGCCCAGCAGCAGCCGCATCTTCCCCATGGCCTTCGTGCTCTCTCTACTCATGGCCCTGGTGCTGGTCAGCTACGGCCCGGGAGGATCCCTGGGCTGTGACCTGTCTCAGAACCACGTGCTGTTTGGCAGGAAGAACCTCCGGCTCCTGGGCCAAATGAGGAGAATCTCCCCTCGCTTTTGTCTGCAAGACAGAAAAGACTTCGCTTTCCCCCAGGAGATGGTGGAGGGCGGCCAGCTCCAGGAGGCCCAGGCCCTCTCTGTGCTCCATGAGATGCTCCAGAAGAGCTTCAACCTCTTCCACACAGAACGCGCCTCTGCTGCCTGGGACACCACCCTCCTGGAGCAGCTGCGCACTGGACTCCATCAGCAGCTGGACGACTTGGACGCCTGCCTGGGGCAGGTGATGGGAGAGGAAGACTCTGCCCTGGGATGGACGGGCCCCACCCTGGCTGTGAAGAGGTACTTCCAGGGCATCCATGTCTACCTGCAAGAGAAGGAATACAGCGACTGTGCCTGGGAAACCGTCAGAGTGGAAATCATGAGATCCTTGTCTTCATCAGCCAGCTTGTAAGAAAGGTTAAGAGTGATGGATGGAGACCTAAACTCATCTTGATATGACTCTCAGTGACTAAGATGCCACATCACCCTTGTACGCTCCTCTGAAGTCATTTTAGAAGACTCTGATTTCTGCTTTAGCCACCATGTTTCCTGAATTCAATCAATAGTACTTTCTCAGTAGCAATAAGCAAGTAGATAATAAAAAGTATTCAACTGCACAGGGATCAGTGCATAAGGGATGACTGCCATGATGTTATTTATGTTTATTTATGTATTTATTTTATCTCATCATATATATATCTTCATGTAAAAATGTTTGTCTGCATTGTAATAAAATTTAGAAAACATGTTCATTTCCTTAATCTTCTAATTTGTTTTATTTATTAATTTCGTATGAAAGTAATTACTGTTTTCATTATGAAGATCTAAATACATATTTGGTCTACATAAACCTATCATAGAATAGCATTTGTCCATTTATACTACAGAATAGTTGTATCACCTTTCAGGAAATGATTGTCAAAAGGTAGAATTTCTGGATCCCTGGCAGTCCAGTGGAATGGACTCCATGCTTCCAGTGTGAGACACTCAGGTGCCATGGATACCTGGTCAGGGAACTAAGATCCTGCAAGCTGTGCAGTGCAGCCCCCTCCACCCAAAAGAAACAGGTAGAAAGGAGTCTCTGAAACGGTGGTAGATGAGTAGTCCTGAAGCCACAAGTATGACTAGTTTATACCCAATCAACAGAGAATGGTTGGTGTCAGTATGTGGGGGGAGGACTCCCCTCCTCCAGGGAAGCTGCGAACATGTGGTGCTGTCTGGCTGAGCCTGACTCCTGTTACTCTTCCTCCCGCCTTCTCCTCGGTCCTGCTTTACTGAACAATCCACTCCCTTACACTACATTTTCACTGCCTCCAACACAGGAGCTCTGTTCTGTGATGGTTTCTGGCTTCAAAGTTTCTCTGAGTGGAAATCACTGGAAGAGAGCACAAGTGAAAGGAGAGTTCTAGAAGTTTCAAAACCTTTGAATGCAGCTCTGCTATTTAACAGCAGTGTGACCCTGCAAAATATCACAAACACTAAGGAGATGGATATGGCAACCCACTCCAGTATTCTTTCTTGAAAATCCCATGGACAGAGGAGCCTGGTGGGCCACAGTCCATGGGTCACAGGAGCTGGACCTGTCTGAACCAACTTAGCATGCATGTAGGCACGCATTCTATCTTGATCTTCTTCTCAAATATGGGGAAAATAACAGTAGTTTTTCATAGGAGTACTGTTTGGATCAATAAGTCCATATTACAAGAAGCAAAAAAGTGTGCTTGGCACAAATAATCAGGACAGTGAGAGTCCCAGAGTAGCTGCCCACAGGGAGCAGACTGGTCAGCTGGCCTGAGGCAGTGACTGAAAGGCAACACTGGAAATATGGTAGGTCTTTGGTAACAATAGTTAACTTGGGGGCTAGTTTCACAGGATATTCAGTGTGGGAACTCTCCTGTGCTCAATGCTGAAGACAATTCCAATTTCTGTGTTTCAGACTTCTAGAAGTATTCTTAGGAAGTCACAGAAATTCTTTGAGAAAGAAGGATTAGTTGATCTATCATAAAAATGAATAATAGGGAAATCATAGAGATCTCATATGAATGCAGAAAATCACACACATTACTCCTTAATCATGTTTCTTGCTTCTTTAGTGTGAGAACTACTCTACTACTTCTTGAAGACATTTCTAAAATCACCTAATCAACTCTCTGTTGGGTTTCCGTCTTTCAGCAGCAAGGCAGAGGCAGGAAGAAAAGAGCAAGGGCCATGCAGTGTGAGGTTCTGCTCTCCAGCCCTGGGCTGGCCTGGGTTTGATCCTCGTTGTTTTCCATAAAGACTTCAGTCCCTAAGTGCTGGCAGTGTCACCTCCTAGAGTCGGTCCTTCTCAGAAATTAGTGCCTTTAGAGGAGAGACTGCTACAAGTGTATGCAGGTGTCTTATAACGGAAGCGAGAGTCTTTCTCTGAACAAGGGGCCATGAAGTCAATATTATTGGTCAAAACACATAAACCTTGCACATGCCTACTGCCAGCTGTCCATGATAACAATGGTACATTAATCTATATTCAAGACCATATAAGTCCCTATATGTTCTCACACATTGACCAAAACAGGATCTTATCATCCTTTTTAGTTTTTGCCAATCTGACTGGTGACACAGAGCATCTAGCAGCAACCATTAGTTTTCCTTTTCCTAATTGATGGTGGTTGTCATCAGTCATACTCCAGCCTTCTCGTCCATCTCTTGGAATCGGTTCGGAGAACTCTGAAAGAAAAGCAATCTGCAGGCAAAGGAGAAATGTACTGAAAACAACTGGAGCCCCAGCATCCCAGAGTAGAGCTGAGAAGAGCTGTGGAGTTGAGACTTTCATTTTAAGACCAGGATGCTAGAGGAGGTGACAGCCTTTCTCTGTCATATCCACTGGAAATGCAGGTTTCTTCTGTGAATTTCTGATCCATAGGCAATGAACCCTCTGCTCTTGCATTGTCACTTTACGCAGGTAAGTTCAGTTCAGTTTAGTTCAGTCGCTCAGTCATGTCTGACTCTCTGCGACCCCATGAATAGCAGCATGCCAGGCCTCCCTGTCCATCACCAAATCCCAGAGTTCACACAGACTCACTTCCATCGAGTCATTGATGTCATCCAGCCATCTCATCCTCTGTCGTCCCCTTCTCCACCTGCCCCCAAACCCTCCCAGCATCAGAGTCTTTTCCAATGAGTCACCCCTTCACATGAGGTGGCCAAAGTACTGGAGTTTCACTTTAGCGTCTTTCCTTCCAAAGAAATCCCAGGGCTGATCTCCTTCAGAATGGACTGGTTGGATCTCCTGCAGTCCAAGGGACTCTCAAGAGTCTTCTCTAATACCACAGTTCAAAAGCATCAAATTTTTGGTGCTCAGCCTTCTTCACAGTCCAACTTTCACATCCATACATGACCACAGGAAAAACCATAGCCTTGACTAGATGGACCTTAGTCGGCAAAGTAATGTCTCCGCTTTTGAATATGCTATCTAGGTTGGTCATAACTTTCCTTCCAAGGAGTAAGTGTCTTTTAATTTCATGGTTGCAGTCACCATCTGCAGTGATTTTGGAGCCCAAAAAAATAAAGTCTGACACTGTTTCCACTGTTTCCCCATCTATTTCCCATGAAGTGATGGGACTGGATGCCATGATCTTCGTTTTCTGAATATTGAGCTTTAAGCCAACGTTTTCACTCTCCTCTTTCACTTTCATCAAGAGGCTTTTTAGTTCCTCTTCACTTTCTGCCATAAGGGTGGTGTCATGCATACCTGAGGTTATTGATATTTCTCCTGGCAATCTTGATTCCAGCTTGTGTTTCTTCCAGTCCAGCATTTCTCATGATGAAACTCTGCATATAAGTTAAATAAGAAGGGTGACAATATACATAGAGCCTTGACGTACTCCTTTTCCTATTTGGAACCAGTCTCTTGTTCCATGTCCAGTTCTAACTGTTGCTTCCTGCCCTGCATACAGATTTCTCAAGAGGCAGGTCAGGTGGTCTGGTATTCCAATTTCTCTCAGTATTTTCCACAGTTTATTGTGATCCACAAAGGCTTTGGCATAGTCAATAAAACAGAAATAGATGTTTTTCTGGAATTCTCTTGCTTTTTCGATGATCCAGCGGATGTTGGCAATTTGATCTCTGGTTCCTCTGCCTTTTCTAAAACCAGCTTGAACATCAGGAAGTTCACAGTTCACATATTGTTGAAGCCTGGATTGGAGAATTTTGAGTATTACTTCACTAGCGTGTGAGATGAGTAAAACTGTTTGGTAGTCTGAACATTCTTTGGCATTGCCTTTCTTTGGGATTGGAATGAAAACTGACCTTTTCAGTCCCGTGCCCACTGCTGAGTTTTCCCAATTTGCTGGCATATTGAGTGCAGCACTTTCACAGATTCATCTTTCAGGACTTGAAATAGCCAAGGAGTTCATAGTTCATTTTTGTTCAAACTCCGTGATCTCCAGCTAGAAACACACAGATTGCAATGTCCTCAAGCAGATCCCAGGCTCCACACTCAGACCGCACTCCTGCCATCTGGTTGGTATCCAGTCTGAGTTTCATTTGTGACAAAGACACTTGGAGTTTTCCTGTGTTCAGGGCCCAGAACTGTTTTCCAGTCAAACTCATGAACTAGGTCATGACCTGCTCTAGTTTTCAGGGCTTTAAAAATCTGTCTTGATGGTGATGCCTTTCGAGGATGCATGCTGGAATCATATCCCCAACTGCCTATTTCCCCACTGGTACCTACTGAGCACACATTATGCTGAAATCAAAAGCATTTTGATTGCATGTGTTTAAGCCACTAATCCATATGATTTGACATTTCAAAAAAGTTAATGAAACTCTCCAATGAAAAACTGACTACATAAAAAAATGGACGTTTAATAGATGATTCCTGATGAAAAGACATGAGAGGAAAAAGGAATTTGTTAGTTGAGATTTGTTCTTTGAGAGAAATATCAATAACCTCAGATATGCAGATGACACCACCCTTATGGCAGAAAGTGAAGAGGAACTAAAAAGCCTCTTGATTAAAGTGAAAGAGGAGAGTGAAAAAGTTGGCTTAAAACTCAACATTCAGAAAACGAAGATCATGGCATCTGGTCACATCACTTCATGGGAAATAGATGGGGAAACTAGTGGAAAGAGTGTTAGACTTTACATTTTTGGGCTCCAAAATCACTGCAGATGGTGATTGCAGCCATGAAATTAAAAGATGCTTACTCCTCGGAAGGAAAGTTATGACCAACCTAGATGGCATATTCAAAAGCAGAGACATTGCTTTGCCAACAAAGGTCCGTCTAGTCAAGGCTATGGTTTTTCCAGTTGTCATGTATGGATGTGAGAGCTGGACTGTGAACAAACCTGAGTGCTAGAGAATTGATTATTTTGAACTGTGGTGTTGGAGAAGACTCTTGAGAGTCCCATGGACTGCAAGGAGATCCAACCAGTCCATTCTAAAGGAGATCAGTCCTGGGTGTTCTTTGGAAGGAATGATGCTAAATGCTCTAGTACCTTGGCCACCTCATGGGAAGAGCTGACTCATTGGAAAAGACTCTGATGCTGGGAGGGATTGGGGGCAGAAGGAGAAGGGGACGATAGAGGATAAGATGGCTGGATGGCATCACTGACTCGACGGACCTGAGTTTGAGTGAACTCCGGGAGTTGGTGATGGACAGGGAGGCCTGGAGTGCTGCAATTCATGGGGTCGCAAAGAGTCAGACACAACTGAGCAACTGACCTGAACTGAACTGAACTGACTGGGTCATAATTTGTCAAATATGGCATTCCCTCAGTGAAGAGAGGTATATACGAAGTAGCAATTTTGAAAACAGTTCTGATGATTTTGCTTCCATTAAAGCCAGCAACTTACAAGTACTGTTGCAGCATAAGGAAAATATTTCAACTTGATGTGAGTTTAAGATGTATATATTTTAAAAGATTTTTCAGACAATTAACATTACAGGAGAAATTTACCTTTATATTAATAGTGAATGAAATAATTTTCTTTTTCTCTTGGGGTGCCTTTAAGTCTCAGTCTTGTCCCCAAGTCTTCCTTCCCACTGGAGGGTCACAGTATCAGGCAGATTTCTGTCCGGACGTCGTCTTCTATTCTTCCAGTCATTTCCCATATTCATGTAATTTGGTAGCATTAAGTATGCTTTACCTATAGCCACAAGTACCATCAGCTTGGAGTTTTCTACAGAGGATTCACTGAATCGTTTGTAATCCAATCTGAGCAGGGGTCATCACTCTCAAGGATCTTGTCCATCATGTATCTCAATTTTACGGTGAGGATCACTTAACAATCTATGAGTCATCTTGGACAGTTAAATGCGATTCTTTTATAGTTATTAGAATTATTAATTTTGTCAAGCACAGTTAGACTCTGAGTAATAACTACCACTTGATAATTTCAGTTTCCTTCTTATACAAAATAATCAGGATACTTTGTAAATCGCTCAGTTTATCGAGAATTTGGAGGGAGACATTAATGGAAATAAGAGATTTGTAACACTGAGGTATGAAACAACAAAGGGACAGCTTGTGTTAGAGGCAAAAGAGGGAAATAAGTCAGAGTTCAGTACATGCAGTGTGCTCAGGTGTTTATGCTGTGGATAGGGAGTTTGGAATCTGACCTTCATTATTAGATTAGTTCATTCACATAAAGTCTTAGCAGGGGGCTCTTGGAAAGGAGAATATTAACTCATTTCACTATGTTGGAAGGATTAAGTGAGTCCCTTTAGAGGCTAAGGAATTTGTAGCTGTTGTCACTGTCATTTTTGATGAACACTGAGTGTCTGGGGAATTTGTCTGGTGAAAGTGTTAGTGGCTCAGTCGAGTCTGACATTTGGTGACCCTGTGAACTGTCGCCTGTCAGGCTCCTCTGCCCATGGAATTCTCCAAGCAAGAATACTGGAGTGGGTTACCATTTCCTTCTCCAGGGGATCTTCCCGACTCAGGGATTGAACCCTGGTCTCCTGCATTGCAGGCAGATTCTTTACCATCTGAGCCAGCAGGGAAGCCTGGTAGGTCCTTGGTAATTAGGTTCACAGTGTAACATTTATAACATTTAATGAGCAAACAATCCAGGATGGATGTGCCATAAAAAGTGAGGGTAGCATCAGGGAATGTGTTCTTTCTCCTCAAATAAATACCAAAAGTGAAACAGATCCTAAGGAATCCTTGCCATAAACACAGTACCTTGGTATCTTCTTATTACCATGTCACAGGCTGAATGCGTGTGTGTTCCCCAAATTCATATATCGAAACCCTACCCCTTGAGACTCCCTGACGGTCCAGTGGCCAGGACTCCATGCTCCCGCAGCAGGGAGCCTGAGTGGGATCTCTGGTCAGGGAACTAGATCCTGCATGTGGCAAGCCAGAGTTCCCATGGCCCAAGTAAAAACCCTGGATGAAGCAAGGAAGATCCAAGATCCAGCATGCTTCAACTAAGACGTGGCCCCGTCAAATAAGGACATAAAATAAGTATTTTTAAAATTCTTAAAAACCTGCAGAAACCCAACCCATCAATATGATCCTATCACATACTGGAATATGAGGGAGATTGTTAGGGTACAGCTCAGCTCAGTTCAGTCGCTCAGTCGTGTCCGACTCTTTGCGACCCAATGAACTGCAGCACTCCAGGTCTCCCTTTCCATCACCAACTCCCGGAGTTCACTCAAACTCATGTCCATCGAGTCAGTGATGCCATCAAGCCATCTCATCTTCTGTCATCCCCTTCTCTTCCTGCCCCCATCCCTCCCAGCATCAGAGTCTTCTCCAATGAGTCAAATCTTCGCATGAGTTGGCCAAAGTATTAGAGTTTCAGCTTTAGCATCATTCCTTCCAAAGAACACCCAGGACTGATCTCCTTTAGAATGGACTGGTTGGATCTCCTTGCAGGCCATGAGACTCTCAAGAGTCTTCTCCAACACCACAGTTCAAAAGTATCAGTTCTTCAGCGCTCAGCTTTCTTCACACTCCAACTCTCACATCCATACATGACTACTGGAAAAACCATAGCCTTGACTAGACAGACCTTGTTGACAAAGTCATGTCTCTGCTTTTCAATATACTATCTAGGTTGCTCATAACTTTCCTTCCAAGGAGCAAGCGTCTTTTAATTTTAGCAATCAATAAAATTCAGCTATTACTTTCAATATCATAATTTTACTGTTACCCAGATTAAGATCAGGATCTTTTGGAATCATTTCATTCCCTGTCATCCTAGTTTTTTGAAGCATCGTCTCATCACCCAAATAGATTTATCAATTACACAGATGCTAGGCAAGGCTGATGTCCTAAACCCTGCCAGAAAGGGTTCGTGTTCTAGCAAATGGGTTCTGTGTGCCCGTTTCTCTTCCTTCTCCGCTTATACTGATGACATGTGGATTAAAGAAAAGGAAAATCAGCTAGCTGGTCTTACAAAGCTGAGGGCAGACAGCTGACCCAGGACTTGGCCTTCATTGAGCTTCTGTGAGAAGCAGCCCTGTCCCAGCCTTCCTGTTGTTCATGTTGGCCTCATCCTTCCCCCCTGCTCCCCAGCTGTGCTGCACTGCAGTTTGCTAACTCAGAATAACACATCATCACCTCAGGGGAAAAGCCCTTCCCTTCCTTCATACTCAGGACAGTGAGGCTTTCCCTTGTTTTCTTCTTGCCCACAAAACAACTGTGGAAGTTTACTTTCTAGGAAAGTTGCAAAGAGAAACAAAAAAGAAATCTAACGTCTTGAAAGCGAAAGAGATGCAACCTCTCTGGCTTCTTTACTTCCCTTTCTTGTTCTCACCTCATCATGAAATAGAACCAGAGCAGAGGCAGGAATACCAACATTGTCCAATAAGTCACTAAGTGTATATAAAATGTTTAAATGAAAAATTACACTCGAGTAAAGGAAAGAAGGCTATTTCTTCTGATCTAGTGCCCCGGATCTCACTGCCCTGCAATCTCAGAGGAGACAGAAACAGAGGAACAGAGATGCCCCAGTAGAATCAACTGCCTGAATCAATGACCGAATCTCATTAGATTCTGAGACATAAGCTTCCAATAAGAGACAACCCCATCACTGAATCTCCTTCCTCCACCTCAGAAACTCTGAGCAGAACAAGAGTTGAAGAGTTTAAGAGAGTTGAATAATAAAACCTATACCTGGCAAAGTCAATATTATTGATCTACTAAAAGGAAAATAATTGCAGCTGGAAAGTCCTCCACTAACTTGCACAAACACACTTTTGCCCTCAGCATCTGAGCACTGCTGACACTTTAGGCACCTGGGGACACGGGTCAGGAGAAGAAGAGTCACCACTGAGCACTAGGGTCCTTCACACAAAAACTCCAGGGAGAGGTTGGGATTTCGGGAAGACAATTTATTTTCCCAACCAGTCAATAAGCCCTCCACAGAAAGGAGGTTTTCGAGTCCACAGGATGTGGTGAGCGTGCCCTCAGGGAGGGAGAGAGTCCAGCAGGTGAACAAGGGGACTCTTTCACTCCAGAGGATGGGGTGGCTCCATGTGATCTCTCCCTTGTGAGTGAGGTGCTGCTGGGAAAATACAATTATCCTGGATGTAGAGTCTCCTCACCCATGTTCCCTGAGAAGAACCAGGATTCTGGTGGGGTATTGGCCCAGTCTGTGGAGGACGACAGGTCTCCAGCAAGAAAATGGTGGAAAGAAGGGTGATGTCTGTAATAGTCCTGCCCTCATGGTTCCCTGAAGGGCAGGGATCTGCAGGAACCTGTTCTAGAAGGAAGAGAAATGTGGGAGGACTTCAAGGACTGGTAATAATCAGCCTCTTTTCTAAATCAAACACTAAAGAAAACTCATCATTGTTTCCAAGAGCTTAACTGCCAGACTGATCTGGTAAATCCCTTATATACGGAATCCATAGAGCAGACAGAGCCTGCTTCCTAGGGAACCTAAGAGGGAAAAATGGAGTTTAAGAGCAAGCCAAAGATGCGTTCATGGATGAGAGGAGAGCAACGCTTGTGCATGAGAGATAAAGGGCAATAACATGTGTAATTACAGATGTCCATCAATTCTGACTTAAGAGAAAGACTTTCTCATTTGATTGAAAAACATCCATTTGGATGGGCACATCTGAAGTCACTAGGAAAAGGCAAAATTAATAGTCTAGAAGGAAGAACATTTCTTTGACTGTCTTGAGAATACATAATAGAAAACCAAAAACGAAGTAAAAGTGCATAGAAGTATTAGAAAATGAAAATTACCATGTTCCCTATTTAATGGCCTTGCTTAGAAAGCATGGCATCAGAGAACCTACCTCAAGGTTCCACCAGACGCCATCTCAGCCAGGCCAGCAGCAGCCGCATCTTCCCCATGGCCTTCGTGCTCTCTCTACTCATGGCCCTGGTGCTGGTCAGCTATGGCCCGGAGGATCCCTGGCTGTGACCTGTCTCAGAACCACGTGCTGGTTGGCAGGAAGAACCTCAGGCTCCTGGCCAAATGAGGAGACTCTCCCCTCGCTTCTGTCTGCAAGACAGAAAGACTTCGCTTTCCCCCAGGAGATGGGGAGGGCGGCCAGCTCAGGAGGCCCAGGCCATCTCTGTGCTCCACGAGATGCTCCAGCAGAGCTTCAGCCTCTTCACACAGGGCACGTCTCTGCTGCCTGGACACCACCCTCCTGGAGCAGCTCCGCACTGGACTCCATCAGCAGCTGGATGACCTGGACGCCTGCCTGGGGCAGGTGATGGGAGAGGAAGACTCTGCCTGGGAAGGATGGCCCCACCTGGCCGTGAAGAGGTACTTCCAGGGCATCCATGTCTACCTGGAAGAGAAGCAATACAGTGACTGCGCCTGGGAAATTGTCAGAGTGGAATCATGAGATCCTTGTCTTCATCAGTCAGCTTGCAAGAAAGGTTAAGAATGATGGATGAGACCTGAGCTCGCCTTGACATGACTCTTTCTGATGAAGATGCCCCGTCATCCTTGAAACTCACCTGGGTCATTTCAGAAGACTCTGAATTCTGCTTTACCACCAAATTTGTTGAAGTCACTCAGCCAATATATGTCCGTAGTAATAAGCACGTAGATAGAAAAAAATCAACTGCAGGGGTATCAATCCATAAGCGATGACCTCCCTGATGTTATTTATTTATTCTTTATTTATTTAGGTAATGGAATATTTTATCTCATCATATTTATATTTTCATATAAAAATGTGTATGTTTACATTGTATTAAAATTTAGAAGATATATTTCTCTATTTTATCAAAATTGTTATTTGGTTTATTTATTAAATGTTATCAAGATAAATTTCTTGAGTTTTTATTTTGAAAACCTAAATCCTTATTTTGTCTTCAAATACCTATCACAAAATGGTATTTGTTCACTTTATACGGTGAAACAGTTCTATCACTTTCTAACAAATGTCTGTCAAAAGGTGGAATTCTGAGAGTCTTCTGTGGTGCAGTTGTTGAGGAACTAAGAGCCTATAAGCTGTGGAGGGTGCCAAAGAGAAAAAGGTAGAAAGGAATTATGAATTGGAGAAAATGGCTAGTCTCGATGTCACAGGCATAACTAATTTGTACCCACTCGTTAAAGACTGGTGATGCACATATCTGAGGGAAGCAGTCACCTCCTGCGGGAAAGCTGAGGACACGCCCTGCTGACTGGCTGCTCCTGACTCCTGTTGCTCTCTCTCCCCGCCTTCTCCTCAGGACTGCCTTACTGAGCAATTCACTCCCTTCCACAGGAACTTCACTGCCTCCACACCACGAGCTCTGTTCTGTGCTGGTTTCTAGCTGCATGGTGTAGTCAGAGTGGAAAGCCCAGGAAGAGAGCCCAAGTGAGAGGAGAGTTCTAGAAATTCCAAAACCTCTGAATCCCAGCTCTGCTATTTACCAACAGTGTGACCCTGAAAAATCTCACAAACACAACAGGTCAGTTTCTCATCTTTAATATGAGGACAAGTAAGAGTGGTTTTCATACAATTACTGTTTGGATTCAGTGAGTCCATATCACACAAGAGGCATCACGCGCTCCTGGCAGAAAATCATCAGGAAGCACGGAGTGGCTGCCCTCAGGGAGGAGACAGGACAGCCGCCCTGAGACAGCGCCTG
>NW_017193030.1:0-10004 GCF_001704415.2 Capra hircus
TCATCTCGAGCTTGGAGGCGGAAACGGAGCTCCTCTGGAGGAGGCCGGACGCTCGTGCTTCCTCTGGAGTGGAGACGGGTATATCGGGGAACCTCCTGAGTTGTAGCAAGGGTGTGTAGGACCCTTTGGAAGTTCCAGAGTTTAGGTGTGATTACTCTCGAGACGCCGCAGAGAAAATGGGCCTCATCTCGACTGGAGCAGAGAACCTCCTGGATTTTCTCGAGTTGCGGCAGGTGCTCTCGACATACGACCGTGACCACATGGACAGTGTAGCAGATGTGTCACTCTTCCCGTCGTGGGGATCAAGAGATCTATGGCTTTCCCACGAGGCTTTCCCACAGGCTGTCCACGTGCCACCATGGTGTGAGTGGATCCTCGGCGTGAAAGTCGAGGCATTGCGGGGAAAACAGGTTCCTCTGAAATGGACTGAGATATCTGGGGGACTCTTGGAATGGTGGCACGACCCTGGAGTTCCTCTCGCCTTTCCTATTGAGAGCCCTTGCTCTTGAGAGGCCACGGAACGCAGAAAAATCTTTCCTGAGTAAGCAGGATAGGATCCCTCATCTCGAGCTACCAGGCGGAAACGGGGTTCCTCTGGATTTGGCGGGACCTCGTGCTTCCTCTCGAGTGGAGACGGGTATGTTGGGGCACTTCTCAGTTGCAGCAAGGACCCTTTTGAATTTCCAGAGTTTAGGTGTGATGAGCCACAGACGCCTCAGAGGAAATGGGCCTCATCTCGCCTGGAGCGGAGAACATCCTGGATTTTCTAGAGTTTGGCAGGGTCTCTCGAGTTACGACGGGGACCTCAGGGACCCGCTCTGGTGGCCTCAGGAAAGGCCAGTCCCGTGCGAGTTGCTCGGGGGCCTCTCGGGATTCCTCTCCGTCTATGCCGGTGCGTAAGATCTTGTGTGGAGTCGGTGACGGAACCTGAGATTCCTCTCCAGGGCTGGCATGGATCTTGGGTACTTCTGGAGTCTCCCAGGGGAGTCAGTCCACGTCTCGAGTGGGGGCATGCACGTGCGCTTTCCTCCCCAGCTCTAGCAGCAGTGTCACACTTCCCGTCGAGTGGATCAAGGGATCTGTGGCTTTCCCTTGAGGCTTTGCCACAGGGCTGTCCCACGTGCCACCGTGGTGTGAGTCGATCCTCGGCTTGAAAGTCGAGGCAGTGCAGGGAAAACAGGTTTCCCTGGAATGGACTGAGACTTCTGGGGGACTCAGGGAATCGAGGCACGACCCTGGAGTTCCTCTCGCCTGTCCTGTGGAGAGTGTCTCCTCTTGAGATGCGACGTGAATGCCGGGAATTCTTTCCCGACCACGCAGAGAAAGGATCCCTCCTCTCGAGCTAGGAGGCGGAAACGGGGCTCCTCTGGATGTGGGCGGGACTCTCGTGCTTCCTCTCGAGTGGAGACGGGTATGTCGAGGAAATTCTTGAGTTGCAGTAAGGGTGTGAAGGACCCTTTGGAAGTTCCAGAGGATAGGTGTGATTAGCCTCGAGACTCCTCAGCAGAAATGGGCCTCATCTCGCCTGGAGGGAGAACCACATGGATTTTCTCGAGTTGCCGCAGGTGCTCTCGACTTACGACGGGGACCTCAGGGACCCGCTCTGGTGGCCTCAGAAAAGGCCAGTCCCCATGGGAGTTGCTCGGGGCCTCTCGGGATTCCTCTCCCGTCGATGCCAGGGCCTAAGACCTTGTGTGGAGTCGTTGCCGGAACCTGAGGATTCCACTCCAGTGCTGACATGGAGATTGGGGGATTTCTGGAGTCTCCCCAGGGGAGAAAGTCCTCGTCTCTAGTGGGGGCATGCACGTGCGCTTTCCTCCCGAGCTGTAGCAGCTTGTCACGCTTCCCTTTGCTTGGATCAAGGGATCTGTGGCTTTCCCTCGAGTTTTCCCACGAGGGTTTCTCACGAGACTTTCCCACAGGGCTGTCCCATGGGCCATCGTGGTGTGAGTCGATCCTCGGCTTGAAAGACAAGACAGTGCAGGAAAAACAGGTTTCCCTGGAATGGACTAGATATCTGGGGGACTCTGGGAACGGTGGCACGACCCTGCAGTTCCTCTTGCCTTTCCTGTGGAGAGCGCCTCCTCTTGAGATGCTCGGAACGCCAGGAATTCTTTTCCGACCGCGCAGGGAAAGGATCCCTCCTCTCTAGCTAGGAGGCGGAAACGGGGCTCCTCTGGATGTGGGCGGGACTCTCGTGCTTCCTTTCGAGTGGAGACGGGTATGTCGGGGAACTTCTTGAGTTCCAGCAAGGGTGTGAAGGACCCTTTGGAATTTCCAGAGGTTAGCTGTTATTAGCCTTGAGACGACTCAGTGGAAATGTGCCTCATCTCGTCTGGAGGGAGAACCTCCTGTATTTTCTCGAGTTCCGGCAGGTGCATTCGACTTACGAAGGGGACCTCAGGGACCCGCTGTGGTGGCCTCAGGAAAGGCCAGTCCCCATGCGACATGCACGGGGGCCTCTCCGGATTCCTCTCCGGTCTATTCCAGGGCCTAAGACCTTGTGTGGAGTCGGTGCAGGAACCTGAGGATTCCTCTCCAGTGCTGACATGGATCTTGGGGTACTTCTGGAGTCTCCCCAGGGGAATCAGTGCTCGTCTCGAGTGGGGGCATGCACGTGCGCTTTCCTCCCGAGCTGTAGCAGCAGTGTCACGCTTCCCTTCGCGTGGATCAAGGGATCTGTGGCTTTCACACGAGGCTTTCCCACGAGGCTTTCCCACAGGGCTGTCCCACGTGCCACCGTGGTGTGAGCCGATCCTCGGCTTGAAAGTCGAGGCAGTGCAGGGAAAACAGTTTTCCCTGGAATGGACTGAGACATCTGGGGGACTCTGGGAATGGTGGCACGACCCTGGAGTTCCTCTCGCCTTTCCTGTGGAGAGCGCCTCCTCTTGAGATGCGACGGGAACGCCGGGAATTCTTTCCCGACCACGCAGGGAATGGATCCCTCCTCTCGAGCTAGGAGGCGGAAACGGGGCTCCTCTGGATGTGGGCGGGACTCTCCTGCCTCCTCTCGGGTGGAGACTGGTATGTCGGGGAACTTCTTGAGTTGCAGCAAGGGTGTGAAGGACCCTTTGGAAGTTCCAGAGGTTAGGTGTGATTAGCCTGGAGACGCCTCAGGGGAAATGGGCCTCATCTCGCCTGGTGGGTAGAACCTCCTGGATTTTCTCGAGTTGCGGCAGGTGCTCTCGACTTACGACGGGGACCTCAGGGACCCGCTCTGGTGGCCTCAGGAAAGGCCGGTCCCCATGCGAGTTGCTCGGGGACCTCTCGGGATTCCTCTCTCGTGGATGCCACTGCCTAAGACCTTGTGTGGAGTCGGTGCCGGAACCTGCGGATTCCTCTCCATTGTTGACATGGATCTTGGGGTACTTCTGTGTCTCCCCAGGGGAGTCAGTCCTCGTCTCGACTGGAGGCCTGCACGTGCGATTTCCTCTCGAGCTGTAGCAGCAGTGTCACGCTTCCCTTCGCTTGGATCAAGGGATCTGTGGCTTTCCCTCGAGGCTTTCCCTCGAGGCTTTCCCACGGGGCTTTCACACGAGTCTTTCCCACAGGTCTGTCCCACGTGCCACCGTGGTGTGAGTCGATCCTTGGCTTGTAAGTCGAGGCAGTGCAGGGAAAACAGGTTTCCCTGCAGTGGACTGAGACATCTGGGGACTCTGGGAATGGTGGCACGACCCTGGAGTTCCTCTCACCTTTCCTTTGGAGAGCGCCTCCTCTTGAGATGCGACGGAAACGCAGGGAATTCTTTCCCGAGCACGCAGGGAAAGGAACCCTCCTCCCGAGCTAGGAGGTGGAAACGGGGCTCCTCTGGATGTGGCGGGACTCTCGTGCTTTCTCTCGAGTGGAGACTGGTATGTCGGGGAACTTCTTGAGTTGCAGCAAGGGTGTGAAGGACCTTTGGAAGTTCAAGAGGTTAGGTGTGATTAGCCTCGAGACGGCTCAGCGGAAATGGGACTCATCTCGCCTGGAGGGGAGAACCTCCTGGATTTTCTCGAGTTGCGGCAGGTGCTCTCGACTTACGACGGGGACCTCAGGCACCCGCTTTGGTGGCCTCAGGATAGGCCAGTCCCCATGCGAGTTGCTCGGGGGCCTCTCCGGGATTCCTCTCCCCTCGATGCCGGGGCCTAAGATCTTGTGTGGAGTGGGTGCCGTAACCTGGAGGATTCCTCTCCAGTGCCGACAGGAATCTTGGGGTACTTCTGGAGTCTTCCGAGGGGCGTTAGTTCTCGTCTCGAGTGGGGGCATGCACGTGCGCTTTCCTCCCGAGCCTGTAGCAGCAGTGTCACGCTTCCCTTCGCGTGGATCAAGGATCTGTGACTTTCCCTCGAGGCTTTCCACGAGGCTTTCCCTCGAGGCTTTTCCACAGGCTATCTCAAAGTGCCACTGTGGTGTCAGTCGATCCTCGGCTTGAAATTCGAGGAATTGCAGGGAAAAACAGTTTTCCGGGGAATGGACTGAGACACCTGGGTACTCTGGGAATGGTGGCACGTCCCTGGAGTTCCTCTCGCCTTTCTTGTGGAAAGCACCTCCTCTTGAGATGTGTCGGGATGGCCGGGAAATCTTTCCCGACCACGCAGGAAACGGATCCCTCCTCTCGAGCTATGAGGCGGAAACGGGGCTCCTCTGGATGTGGGTGGGACTATCGTGCTTCCTCTCGAGTGGTGACGGCTATGTCGGGGAACTTCTTGAGTTGCAGCAAGGGTGGGAAGGACCTTTGGAAGTTTAGAGGTTAGGTGTGATTAGCCTGGTGACGCCTCAGAGGAAATGGGCCTCAACTCGCCTGGAGGGGAGAACTTCCTGGATTTTGCGAGTAGGGCAGGAGCTTTCGACGTACGTCGGGGACCTCAGGGACCCGCTCTGGTAGCCTCAGGAAAGGCCAGTCCCCATGCGAATTATTGGGGAGCCTGTCTGGATTCCTCTCTCGTCGATGCTGGGGCCTAAGTCCTTGTGTGCAGTCGGTGCCGCAAACTGAGGATTCCTCTCCAGTGCTGACATGGATCTTGGGGTACTTCTGGAGTTTCCCCAGGGGAGTCAGTCCTCGTCTCAAGTGGAGAAATGCACGTGCGCTTTGCTCCCGAGCTGTAGCAGCAGTGTCATGCTTCCCTTCGCGTGGATCAAGGGATCTGTGGCTTTCCCTGGAGTCTTTCCCATGAGGCTTTCCCACAGGGCTATTCCACTTGCCACCATGGTGTGAGTCGATATTCGGCGTGAAAGTCGAACCAGTGCAGGGAAAACAGGAACCTCCTTCCCCACAGTAGGGGATACACTGTCCCTTGGGCGGGTATCTCCAGGGCACTCACGCTGGGGGGGTTGCCCCGCGGACGTGCGGGCCTCAGGCTCCACGTGAGAAAAGCCCCAAATGGCATTAGCTGCCAGTCCAGACGCTGGCCCTCAGGTCTCTGGCCGGAGCCTTGGGCTCCAGGCAACTCAAAGCCCTCCAGCGGTGGCACTCTGGGACTGCTGTAGGGAAGGATGCCAAGAGCCCACGGAGGAGTTGGGGAGGGGGCATGGGGGAAACGGAGGCGAGGACAGCGAGGCATCTAGGTGGAGGCGCTGGAGAGAGCGTCTGGTGTCCCGGAATGCCTCGGAGGAGCCAGCGGGGGACAGTCGAGGACCAGGGACCTGTGGAATGTGAAAAGCGCGGGAAATCCAGAGCAAGGCAGGCTGGGGAAAGGGGGCGTTGGTGGCCAATTCAAAGGGACCTAGGGGCGTTTCCTGGTGGTGAGTTCCCTTGGCACTGCTGAGGGCCCCTGATTTGATCCACTCGGGGTTGAACCCACCCCCCGCTGCGAGGGAGGGCCACAAACCAAAGCCCCCGAACTGCCCGCCCACCCAACGGGGATCTTGGCGGTCCAGGGCACAGCCGTTCCCGGGAAAAGCCCACTCGCTCCACGGGACTCCATCCAGGGTCTCTGCTTGGAAAGAGGCCGGGGCGGCCCCCTCCATCTACCCACCCAAACCTATTGACGTCAATGGTGGCGGAGACGCCTCCCGTTCTCCAGAGTCCTGAGCTGCTGGGTCCCCGCCCACTCGGCCAGCAGTCCTGCAGCGTGCCCGTGTGCCTCTCCCACCATGGCTTCGTCCGGCTCCTCCAGCACCTCAAGCGGATACGTTTGCCCTCGGGTCCCTTTGGTCGGGATCACATCTCAGTGGATTTGCGGGTGGCCTGGGCAAGGGCTCTCGGCCAATGTGTTGACCCCCCTCCCACCCGAGAACGGCTGGGACCCATCAGCCAGGCCCGGGGTTCCGAGGCGTCAGGTGTGCCCCCAAATTCGGGAGGGCGTGGCATCGTTCGTTCATCTTGCTCCTTTGGCACACACATGGCTTCTCCGTTCTCTTTTCTGGGAAGACAGTGTTGTTTCAGGGGGCTGCTGCGGGGGGCGGGGGCCGGGGTTGGGGGTGGTGGGAGCGGGTGCTTTGCTGGGATGAGGCCTTTATCCTCACATCTTCATGTGGGAATGGGAGTCGGGGAGCTCGGTGGCCTTGCTGCCTTCAGTGGCTTCCTCTGCACAGGGGACTAGTGGCTTCTGCCTTTTGTCAGGCGTTACGGGGTTTGGGCTTCGCTTTGGTGCCTTGGCCTTTGCCTTGGCCTGGGCCTTGGCCTTGCCCTTGGCGTTGCCGTTGCCTTGCCTTGGTCTTGGCTTGGCCTTGCCCTGCCCTTGAACTTGAACTTGACCTTGACCTTGACCTTGAACTTGGCCTTGACCTTGACCTTGAACTTGAACTTGAACTTGAATTGATCTTGAACTTGAACTTGAACTTCAACTTGACCTTGACCTTGACTTGACTTTGAACTTGAACTTGACCTGAACTTGACTTGATCTGACCTTGACATTGAACTTGAACTTGACCTTGAACTTCAACTTGAACTTGAACTTGACTTGAACTTGACTTGACTTGAACTTTGAATTTGAACTTCAACTTGAACTTGACCTTGAACTTCAACTTGGACTTGAACTTGAACTTGGAACTTGAACTTGACCTTGACTTGAACTTCACTTTGAACTTGACTTGAGCTTGACCTTGAACTTGACTTGGAACTTGTTGACCTTGAACTTGAAGTTGACTTGACTTGAACTTAAACTTCAACTTGATCTTGAGCTTGAACTTGAACTTGACCTTGACCTTGACCTGACCTTGACCTTGACCTTGACCTTGACCAACAACGGGAGACCTCGAGATTTGCTCAGAGCACCGGAGGTCCAGAAGCAGGCCCTGTATCTCCCCTTCCCTTTGTGATCATTGCAAAGACATTCCTAGCTGATTGCGGGAGTGCCCCTGAAGAAGCAAGCAGTGGGAGTGTGGTTTGACACGACTGTGTGCCTTCCTGGCCTCAGCTCCACAAGGGGCCTTTCCTCTCGAAGTAGGCCCCATGTCCCCTTGGGGAGGGTGTCATGCCTCTTTTCTCCTCACTGCCAAAGGGTGGAGCCAAGCTCGCTCTGTCAGAGGTACAAAAACAGCAATTGAATGGATTTTCAAGCTCTTGCCTAGGCTGCACCCTTTCAGGGCCCACTTTACTGAAACAGGTGCTCTGTGGCCCCTGGTTGGGTATGCAGGTTCACAAACAGGGTGAGATCCTGTCCAAGCCAAGAATTTTCCTGAAAGACCTAGGCTCACTAGAGCTCTCCTCCAGAGCAAAGGGGATAGAGGAGATGTATGGAGGAGTCTTTGCCTTTCCCTGTGAGTGTGGGGCTACTCCCTACGGCCCCAAGCTCAGGGATAACTGCCTCTAAGAAAGGAATGGCAAGAAGCGCTATTCTTGGAGGTTGGGACAGGGAGTTCGCAGCATGTGGGGAAAGAAAGACTTCTTCGGGGAAGAAGAGGCAACCACCGGGGGTGTGTTTGCAAGCCTCTATTTGGAAGGAACAGGTTTGCTTATACAACTCAAGACCTCCAGATCTGCTCAGAGGACTGAAGTTCCAGAGACAGGGCCATGTATCTCCCCTTCCCTTTGAGATCCTTGCAAAGACATTCCTAGCAGATCGGTGGGAGTGCCCATGAAGAAGCAAGCAGCGGAGTGTGTTGACATCACTGGGCTGCCTACCTGGGCTCAGCTCCTCAAGGGGCCTTTCTTCTCCTGGTAGGCCCTATGTCCCCTTTGGGAGAGGGTTGGTGCCCTCTTCCCTCCCACACTGCCAAAGGGTGGAGGTGGGAGGCAAACTCGTTCTCTCGAGGTAAAAAAAAAAGACAAATTGGATGGATTTTTAAGCTCTTGCTATGCTGCACCCCTCCAGGACCCTCGAGCAAAACAGGTGCCTGTGGCCCTAGGTCGGGTATGCAGGTTCACACACGGGGTGGGATCCCGTCAAAGCCAAGAATTTTCCTGACAGACCTAGGCTCACTAGAGCTCTCCTCCAGAGGAAAGGGGACAGAAAAGACGTGTGTGTGGAGGTGGCTCTGCCTTTCCAGGTCCCAATCTCAGGGATAACTGCCCCTAAGAAAGGAACTGCTGCTGCTGCTGCTGCTGCTAAGTTGCTTCAGTCGTGTTCGACTCTGTGCGACGCCATAGACGGTAGCCCCACTAGGCTTCCCCGTCCCTGGATTCTCCAGGCAAGAACAGTAAGTGGGTTGCCATTGCCTTCTCCAATGCATGAAAGTGAAAATGAAAGTGCAGTCGCTCAGTCGTGTCCGACCCTCAGCGACCCCACGGACTGCAGCCTACCAGGCTTCTCCGTCCATAGGATTTTCTGAAAGGAACTGCAAGAAGCGCTTTTCCAGGAGGCTGGGAAAGGGAGTTCGCAGGATGTGGGGAAAGAGAGCTCCTTTCGGGAAGAATAGGCGGCCACTTGTTTTGTGTTGCAAACCTCTATTTGGAAGGAACAGGTTAGCTTATACAAAGGGAGACCTCCAGATCTGCTCAGAGGACCAAAGTTGCAGAGGCAGGTCGGTGTATTTTCCCTTCACTTTGCGATCCTTGCAAAGACATTCCTTGCTGATAGATGATTCAGCAAGGGCCTTTGAGACTGTTGTTTTTTTCCTAGGTTCAAAGATTCCTTCAGTTCCTAATATAGATATCCTAGAAATTATCTGACATCCGTGAAAATCTGATATGTCCTGGTCAAATGCTGTCAGTTATAATTCCAGTTATCATATTAAAGCATTTCAAGTCGCAGCAGTGACCAGATTACATTGTCAATTTCTATTTAATCAGGTTTTAACCATGTCCTCTATGGTTTTCACACTGATGCCTTTGCAGAAATACTGCTACTTCAAGATATATGGAATATACTTTTTTTAAGCTTACCGATAATATTGTTTGTTTGTTTGTTTGTCTTCTGGTAAGCTGGTACCAGATGGAATTTAGTCTCCTCTCTAGGTTAAGAGAACAAAGTTTTCTTAGAATGCAATTTTTGATAACAGACTATGATTTTTTTACCTTTCATTGATTTATAATTGTTTTCATCATCTGTTTTTTTACTTCGGTAAAGTAAATAAGCCTTATTTAAGATTTTGGTACATGTAGGATGGACTAAGCTTTCCCACTCTTGCAAGTTCCTTAACCCTTCAGATTCTTCTCGTGGGACAAGATCTCACTTTCCTCCAGAGGACAATCCAAGCTTTTAATTAGTTGATCTGCCCCTGACATCAGAGTCCATTTGAGCACGAGTTGGCCCTATATTTAGGCATGAAACTATGACTACATAAGAAAAGGTGACTTTATGATTCAGGGATGGCCATGATATGCCTTGCACTTCAGAGAAAATGGGTTAAAATGATTTTTTTTTTTCTTCAAAACTGCACAGCCAGTTCTTTCAGCATATGCAATTGAAAACATCCTAGTCATTAGGTCAGTTTTCATTCCAATCCCAAAGAAAGGCAATGACAAAGAATATTCAAGCTGCTGCACAATTGCACTCATCTCACACACTAGTAAAGTAATGCTCAAAATTCTCCAAGTTCACATGAACTGTGAACTTCCAAATGTTCAAGAGGGATTTAAACATGCAGAGAAACCAGAGATCAAACTGCCACATTCCACTGGATCATTGAAAAAGCAAGAGAGT